>NW_018164957.1:626190-632973 GCF_001263595.1 Phalaenopsis equestris
TATATATATATAAATTGAGTGTAATGTTAAATTCTTTGGATGCAATGTGTTAAAAATAGAAATGATAATTGATATAATTGAACAAAAAGCTTGTTGGGAAAATTCAGATTTAATTTTAAAATGTAAATATATTTGGAGTACGAAAATGATTATAATAAGATATGATATTTAGATATTAGAGCTACACCTCATATAAGAGACCACTTGGTCACTTGAAGGGTAATAATTTGACTTCTCAGATTCTTACTCTTCAAGTGACCGAGTGGTCTCTTATAAAATACAATATCTTGAGATTGATTTCTTGTCATATACTCGACTTCTGAGAATACTTTTAACATTTATTTGCATAGTCTTAAGTATATGTTAATCCTTTCGAGAAGATTTTTTTTTCTTTTATATCTAAGAATTCACAAGCTGCCTCCTGATGTTATGTTTCTTTCATGTGTTGATGGCAACTTTGTTGATCAATAAATATAACTCCTACTAACAATAAATTAAATCAATTTTTTCTCTATACTTTGATATTGAGATATATCAAATTAGTGCTTTTCTGAATCGTTTTGGACGTAATGTCATATAATGTCCATATGTTATGTTCAAATCCCACTAGTATTAAACAAAAGAAGAAGAGGGAGAGAGGGAGAGAGGGGGAGAGATACATTTGACCTCTATTTTTAAGTTTTAGGTGTCTTTTTATCATGATAGATAATGTTATGTCACATCCTGCATCTTTATGACATGTTCAACAGCCTAATGTGAAGCTTTACAGTTTTATGTTATGTTCTACAACTTTATATCATTTCATTTCATATAACTGAACTCGGTAGTTCGACAACTTGAATACTTGACAACTTGACAGATGCACTTAACAGCTCAGTAGCTCTGCAGCTCGACAACTCTACATAATTTTTAAGGTGTATCATTTTATTTCCGATTTTCTTATCTGTTTGACCAACAACTGTGAAAAAAATAAAAGAATGAAAAACATGAAGTTATGGATTGATCGTTTCTATAAGGCAAACAAATACTTCATTTATCTGAAAAATGAATTTGTTGATACAAATTAAAAATATTTTGATAAAAAAGAGTGGTGTATTTCACTATGTATTGACTATTGATCTATCTGGGGGCTCTTAGCACTACTATAGGAAAGCATTCTCGGCGTACTTTTGCTATACATTTAGGATTCTTTTCCGGGGGTATTATGACAGACGTTAATAGATTTTATAGTTTACTCGATGGTCTCATAGAAAGATTTATCTGACTATTTGTAAAAAAATAAATTTCATTCTCTTTTTAGTGTGACTAGATAGACTATTCACTTATAATATAACTTAGTTATAAATGAATTAAAACAATTTTATTAAATTCAAACTATCCTT
Organism: Phalaenopsis equestris; assembly: GCF_001263595.1. Classification (NCBI taxonomy): domain Eukaryota; kingdom Viridiplantae; phylum Streptophyta; class Magnoliopsida; order Asparagales; family Orchidaceae; genus Phalaenopsis; species Phalaenopsis equestris. Next base: position 627,573 of record NW_018164957.1, read on the forward strand.
TGCCTATGGGCACTTTAGCTACACATATAGGGAATAGTCGCCATAATTTAAACTTTACCTAGAGTACGATCTTGTGATCTTCGATCCCTTGGTGAACTAACTTTATCCTTTATTTAACCAAGTTATATTTCAAGAAGAGATTTTTGAAAGTTTGGTAGATTTTTTTTTTCTTTTAAAAAGATAATTACGAGGGGCAAGATATTAAAAAAAATGGAAACATTAACAAAAAATTCTATAGAACAAATTTGGGCTAGAAGATTTGAAGGATGTAAAAATGAACAATTTAAGAATAAAACATCTTATCTCTTCTTGTGAAACCTCTTTTTATTTGATATTTGTTGTCTCTTTGGAGGCGTCCACTTTTAAACTTAGATTTAAGGCCTATGTCCACGCACACCATACAATTCAACATGTTGAATCATTTTAGGACGTCGGGTTCCATACTGTTCATGTGTTATGCCCAAATCCTACTATCATTGAGGAGAAGAGGGGCATTAGATGAGGTGTAGCTCGTGGGAAGGGTGCTCTTTCTTCATCCTCACCTTTGTTACATTTGCCCCCTATTTATGAGTCTTAGCTGTAATGATACATAATATTATGCTATGTATTGTAGCTTTATATTATATCATGAACTTCATGTCATCTTTTACAACTTCAAGTCAAGTCATATAGTTTTTTGTCACGTCATTCCATGTAGCTGAACTTGACAGCTCGATCAATTGACTGGTAAGCTTTATAGCGCACAAGCTTTGCATGTGAACTCACCAACTTGGTAGCTCGTTAGTTTGACAACTTGGCAACTCGACAAATCTTTTTAGATGTATTCATTTAGTTTCCTATTTCTCTTATTTCCTTAACAGATGACTATGAAGAAAGTTATAAAATGCAAAATATGAAGCTTTGCATTGCTTGTTTTATAAGGCAAGTGCATACTTCATTTATTTGAATATTGAATTCGTTGATACAATTTACATTTGTTTTGATAAAACTAAAAATAATAAGGCTTAACGGTGACGAACAATGTTATTTTCAATCAAATGTTCAATGAATTTATCGCCAAGGCCTGATTTGACAGTGTGCTCGCTGTAATTCTATCGTTTATTTGGTAGCCCATAGAGGTAATTTATTCTCTTAGTTTTTTTTTCTCTCATTCTCTTATTAATCTTGCAGTATCCTGTCAAAGAACTAAGAAAATCAGCGAACTAAATGTACATTAAAAAAAAATTTTTCTTTGCAACATGATGGCTTAAATATTAAATAGCCCTCATGGACCTAATGGACCGAGCCCATTAACTATGCACTTGATATCTTGACACTTATCTGACCAATCATATTCATTAGCTGTACTTTTGGAGGTGAGAAGCTACAAAAATTTTTGCCGTTCAAAAATTCATAACGAGTATTTCTGAAGCTCGTCAACATTCACACAAATTCCTTCGACTAGGCTCACGAATCTTAGGCCTTCAGGTAAGCTCCTCCAGCCAAGCTCGCTTGTACTTCTCGAGCTTTTTTTTTTTTTAGCTTGTCGGTATCTATCTCGCTTCATTACCGAGCTCGAGGAGCAATTCTTTGAGATAGAAGGAAGATAACTCAATTCTTGATCATGCATGCTGATGTTCATATTAGTGATGGGTATCTGCAGCCCTCGTACAATACAACTTATAATATAATTATTTATTTATTCTTTTGGGTTATGCGTGGGCATCTACTCTCTATGATTATGAATATAAGATAAATAGGGGAAGACAAACGCTTCCTCTTTTTTTCTAGCCACAATTGTGGGAGAAACTCCAAAGTCTTGAGCTTTCTTCCACCTCTTTCACAAGATTTTTCCCGGATTGTATGAATTCACAAATTATACATGATCATACGTTCTAAAAGATTTAACATTCCTAAGAGGTGAGACAAAGGATAACTGTTATTGTCTTTGTTGTTCCTCTGAAGATTTTCACGCATGACTTACGAAAAAAGAAACATACATTTATGCTCATCACGTTTTTCAGGATGTTAAATCTTTTCAGGACGTGGGGTCCCATAATGTTTGTGGATCATGCCCAAATGCTACTAGCATTGAGCAGAAGAGGGAGAAAGAAAGAAAGCTTGAGAGATCCCGTCCCCCCCCCCCCCCCCCCCCCCCCTCTCCTTTTCTTACATTTGTTTATATGACTTGAGTGTCTTTTTGTCATGATACATAATGTTATATCACATATTGCAACTTTATGTTATATCCTGTAGCTTTATGCCAAATACTGTAGTTTTATGTCGTTTCCTACAGTTTTATGTGATGTCATTCAATGTAGCTGAAATTGGCAGCACAGTAGCTTGACATGTGAGTGTCGGCAACTTGGCATGTCAACTCGGCAGCTCGACGGCTTGACGGCTCGACAGCTCGACAGCTCGAAAGCTCAACGGCTTGACGGCTAGACAATTTGTCAGCTTGGTAGACCTAACTTTTAGGTGTATATATTGTTATTCATTATTAGTAGTCTAAATAAAAATCAATTAGTATGCGATTTTGATGAGCAATTTTCTTGAGATGTTTAATTGTATATTTCCTACAAAAGAATTACTTTTTTTGTTGCAAGCAAATTCAACTCTAAAAAAGAATAGTCATCCCAATTTTTTTTTACGAAAGACTTTTATAAGTAGCTTTTGTCTCGATGGTGCTATGGTTACTTGTAATGAACTTGTCACATTAGAGGTAATAAGTATTATCAAACTTCAAGATGCGAGTTTGGCAAATTTTGAATGATTTATGATGTTATCGTGAAGACTTGTCATACTGTGAATACACATGTTTTTTACTAGGGTTGTGAATTAGATGAGCTGGCTCGAGCTCGGGTCGTTAACGAGCCCACGAGCCATGAGCTCGATCTCAAGCTCAAACAGGAGCTTATCCCAGCTCTGTTCGTTGGCTTGCGAGTCGGCTCGATTAGCTTGTTGTTAATCATTTCAATGCATTTTTTAGTGAGCTCTCGTTGCGTCCTTTTCCTCCGGCCAACAATGCTTTCTTTGGTGAGCTCATATAAAAAATGAATTTTGGGTTTGTTCTCGCAAGCTAGAAGCTACCACTATGAGCTGAGCTTGATCTTGCAATTCGAGTTTCAATTCATGCTCGCCATTCTAGCTCGACTCGAGCTCTCCATTCTAGCTCAACTCGAGCTCAAACCCATAATTTGGTAGACGAGTCAAGCCTGATAATGGCAAGGCTTGAGCTCGACTTGACTCGTTTGCACCCTTACATATCATCGCTCTTTAGATTATTCTAAAACTTTTATTGTAAAATTTTCATTTCAATATTTATCTTATCCCATATGAAGATGTCAGTTTGTGTGTGTGTGTGTGTGTGTGTGTGTGTGTGGTGTGTGGCCTTTTGGTGGGATTAATGGATATAAATGGTCATGAATTTTTTGTTTAGTTTCTAATGATGAGATTTTGAGATTTTGAGATTTTGGTGAAATGTTAATAAGTTTACTATAGTATGGCGGTTGAAATACCTAGATTAGTTTAGATTAGGTTAATTTTTGATATTTCGAAGTTTTTTATAGGAAAGTGGTCTAAGGTTTGGTAAGAGGCTGGAAGTGCTTATGTTTGGTTAGCTTATGCCGTGTTTATGATTTGGAGTATATAATTAGATGTGAAAAGGTCTATAAGGTTGTTGGGGAGTAGATAATAAGACTAGATTTTAGTGTTCTTTTGAGAAGGTGCTTGGAGTAGTTGTGAGTTTTTGGTTGCTGGTTTGCTTGGAGTAGTTTTGAGTCTTTTGGTTGCTGATTTGCTAGTCTTAGAAGATGCTTATGACATGGAGAAATGGTGAAGAGCTTAGAATGGGTGTTTTGGAGGGATAATTAGTTACGTAGAAGAAAAAAAACTAATAAATATATATTCTCACTCAAAAAAGACACTTTTGAATACAAATTTTTAAACATAAAGCAAAAATTATAACTGAAAAAAACTCATTCTTTATTTGTTCAAATGATACTCATTCTTTATTTGTTCAGATGAAAGTTAGGACACATGATACTCATTCTTTATTTGTTCAAATCCTAGATTTTCTTGTTCTAGAAAACTAATAGTTAAATTACCCTAGAAAAGATGACAGCATGTTTATTTTCAAATTCTGTGTTATATTTGATGACAAAAGAATAATCCCAAAGAAATTAAACTTATATAACTTGTACGACTTAATTTTTATTTGGCATTGATGAATTTGAGGGCATGATATTCTGTGTTAAGAATAAGTTTTCTATGTAAAAGTTAGCAATTCTAAATCTGTCATACGTAGTATTATGCTTCTATCTCATGCAATTTCTCACTAATGAAAATTGTTTAGTGATTTTTTTGTTTAAAATTCCACTAATTCTAATTTCAGAACTCTCAAAAGTTTCTTAAAAGGCTTTACAAAAATCAAGTAGGCAAATAATGACAGTAGAGGTAATTAAAATTTAAAGTTGAGGTAAGGTCTTTGTGCTGTAGAGGTCTAAAAAATTTCTAAATTTAGAAGTTAGTGATAAGGGCGACAATTTTATTAAATTTCTTAATGAATCACGTAGAAATGGAATTAGGTCATGAAAATTTTGTACTTCAGTGAAACTCTTAAGAGAAAGCTAGTATAAGATTGTTTGAACTTTTTAAAAGTCTGATTTGTTGCCAACAATCGAAATAATGAATCCCAAAAAATAACCTTGGTTTGCAAGAAGTATTTCTGTAAGTTGATGTATAGTTATTTCCTAAGGGTTTTAAATTCTTGTCTAGGGTGTTTTAGTTGGTTTGTTTCACTTTGGCTTAAAATTAAGATGTCATCAAAGTTGAGAGTTAAAGATTACCTTATAATGGTTTTGAAGATATTTGTCTTTACCCTCGGGAATGTATTTGGGGCATTTGGAAGTGTGAAAGGCATCATCAATCATTGATATTGCCTATTAGAGGCCTTAAAATCAGTTTTGGGTGGTCAAATTCTAATTTGGTTCCAAATATTATTGTTTTGGGTGGTCTTTTGATGAGGTTAAAGGCTTAATCATCAATCATTAGTTTAGAATCTAATGATGAGATCTTGAGTTTTTGATAAAATTTAAGTGGTTTAGTAGGGCATGATGGTTAGAATATTAAGGCTACTAAGTAAGATTAATTTGAGTTAATTTGGAAGAGCCTATTAGGAAAATGGTCAAGTGTTGTGCAAATGGCTGGAAATGATATGAATACTTAGTTTATGATGTGTACTTATGATATAAAATAGGTGATGATATTTGGATAGATTTACAAGGGAGTCGATGAGTAAATACTATGTCTAGGTTTTAGTGTTCTTTGTTTGGCCAAGAACTATGAGGTGTTCAGATTGATTACGAGATTTTGGTTGCTAGTTTATTGACATTTGAAGATGTTTATGAAGCAAAGAAAGAGT
>NW_018164957.1:633031-658577 GCF_001263595.1 Phalaenopsis equestris
AAAGAGTGTTGAATAATTTAGAGGTGTTATGGAGTCATAATGAAGAACTCCAAAAAAAAAATGTTAAATTTCTTATCCTGAGCTAAGAAAAGACACATTTTGAGCCACCAAATACCAAACAAAAAATGGAAAAAAAAACACAAATAATTTCTTTTAATAACCACAAAATTCATTACACATCAACTTTATTTATAAATATTATATTGATAAAAATTTAAAGAAAGAAAAATTTGGAGGAAAAGATGGGTGGGCCTTGATGGAGGATAGGGTTGTCTGAAAAGTTCATTGTTCGCGAACAACTTGTATTCAAAAGTAGCTCGTGTTTGAATCGCTGTTTAAGTCTACGTGCCGAACACAAACAAATTTTGTAAGCTCAAATTATGAACAAGTTGAACACAAACAACCCTTCTTTCAATTGTGTTCAGTTCGTTTTAGCTCAAAATAATAAAAAAAATATATTATTTATAAAATAATATAAATATTTATTTATATTTTATGTTTAGATCACAACAACTCATGTGGTCATGTGGTTCTGCATCTTCTATTTTGTAGAATTTGTGCATGTTCAAATCTAACACCCTACGTCAAAATAATAATAAATATATATTATTTATAAAATAATATAAATATTTATTTATATTTATGTTTAGATCACAACTCGTGTGGTCATGTTGTTCTGCATCTTTTATTTTGTAGAATTTGTGCATGTTCAAATTGAACACTCTACGTCAAATTTTTTGATTAGTTTATACAAGTCAATTTCAAACTGAACATGAACAAGAATATGTATTCGAGAATGAACACACTATTCACGAACAATCTTGAACATGAGTCAATTTCAACATGAGTCAGTTATGAATGATCTGAACAGGAGCCAAGCTTGAGCTCGGTCAAGCTCGATTTTTTTACAGCCCTATGGACGATAGTCTGATCATTTATTTTTTTATTTAATGAACAAACATTGCATGCCTCAAAATTTAGAAAATCTAAAACATAATTTTAAAATTTAAATAATAAATTTGCAAATTAGTTATTTTTTTGGATTTGGCTCTTGTGATAGGCTCTGATTGAGCTCTTAATTGGCCATTTTGTTGGGGCTCGTTTATGATCTCTCATAATTAGAATTTTAACTTCTTTTGCTTTTCTGTGTATGATGTGATGTCTCAACTCTCTCATGCTGAATTGGACTTTGATTTGCTTAGTTGAATTCGAAGAAGTCTTTTAGTAGGTGTACGCTTGCTGCTTAACTTCTTTCAGATGTAACCTTTTAGTGGGGGTGTGGTGGTATCTATGTGATTGTATTTCTTCTTAACCTTAAAAGTTAGGGTTTGTACGTCCAACATGGACCGATACGGTGGTAGTTGTATAATGTCACTAATAAGTGGCTTCAACTCTCCTTGGTACCTTACTACTATGTTCTATAGCTAAAGCAACTCACACTTTAAGCTTGAGTTATTTAAGTTCAATTGTTTAATCCTTAGAAATAAGTCTCTTTGATGTTGATTGTGAAGTTTTATGAACTTATCTTATTGATTGTGTGGGAGAGATATTTGTGCTGCATCTCTCACTTTATCTCTATCCACGTAGTAATCTTGTACTTCTCTATACGTTATCGAAGGCGCTTTAAATTTCTCACACCTAGACAACACTCTTCTTGTGTTTGATTTTTGTTAATTTGACTTTACTATCTTGCACAATATCTTTATACTCACATCTGTCTCACGGTTTGGAGTCATTGGATCATTCAATCTTTAATCGAAAGTTACTCTTTCGTCTTTGATACTTAATGCCAAATTGACAAGGCAGTAGTTTTTTATCACTTGAGGCCTCTTGGTGGAGGGGTTGACTTCCTTTTCATTCGGCAAGTCTCTATATGATTATAGCTGACTTTTCCAAATTGTCGTCTATCAAACTCTGCAAGCTTATTCGCAGTTAATGGTTTTCCTGTTACATATCTTCTTTTATGAGTTCTTGGGCTCCTCTCTTTGGGTATCTCTTTTGTGGCATGGTGATGATAAAGGAATTTGGAGAGTTGTAGGAGATGAGAAAATGAAAAGAAAAAGAGGAGAGTTTATGGGGGAAAAACAGCGAGGAAACACCTTCCGAGGAAATATCAACAAGGAATGAACGTGAAGGAGGATCCAACAATTGCTCTTGATTAAGTATAGATTGATTGCCTTTTCTTGACCATGCTACAGACACACCACTTGTGGAAGAAGAAAGATGCAACACCTAGAACAAAATTGCAGGGAAAACAATCTCCGGATAGTACCAAATCCAAGCAAAAGTTTTATAAACAGGTTTTAGACAACATGTTTATTCTAGGGAAAGAAAAAACACTGATTACATTTCAATCAAAACAGAATTTGGGGTCCCAAGTGCGGGCCTGCTTCTTTGTGGGCTGAAAAAGCGCTCCTGTCTCGGCTTGTGCCCCGAAAGTCATGCTCCTGCTTCAGATCTGTTCTTTTTTTTTCATAGTTTTTAATCAGGATTTGGATTTAAACAAAATTAATTTCTTTATTATTTTGGCAACTTAATCTTTTCTAAGTATCAACGATGATAGATTTCTCTAGATATTGAGAAATAATGTTTTTCAATGTTGGATTTCATACTGGAAGAACTCTTTTGCTTGTATTCATGATTACTTTTTCTTTTTTGTTAGTGTGCTATACAAGTGGATTATAATTTCTCTGGTATATGAGTTCCTCTTTTATGGCTTGTTAGATCTTCTTTTGTGACCTACAGCAGTGTATTTACTTCTATATGCTATAATTCTGATACTGATGGATATGTTCATTTCAGCAACTAATCACTAATCTTGACCGTGATCTCCAATATGCAATCAGAGTTGAGGGAAAGGTTGATGTTGACTCTATTGCAAACTACGATGATGTAAAAAGTTCTATAATTGAGAAGGTGAGTTCCACATACCTTTATTCCTCGCATGTTCCAAATATTTGTCAAACAGAAACTTTCAGTCAAGTTCATTGAAGTTTATCTTGATTAAATTTTTGATTGATATAATTTCATGTTGTTTTCTTTTTCAAATGTTTTTTGTCCGATGGAAAAGAATAACCTTAAAACTCTGTAATATAATTATGTCTTCCTGATTTGGAGTCGCATTCTTCAGCGTTTATCTGGTTTTTTTCATTTATTATTCCTCTATGCTTTGGAGGTTATGCTGTCATTTACCAGAAAAAAAGGTTATATGGTGAGGTGAGTTTATATTATGTCACCTACAAATTTTTTCCATGAATTTGCTTTGCCCAAATGTATTGTAATGTGATGCGTAATATTTTTGATGCAGAGCAATTACAAGGAAGAATGTTTATAATCGTGCAATTGGGGTTTGAGTCGTTTTTCGTTTGTGAGGCGAAGCGTAAGCCTTGAAGCAGTTTGAGGCATAAGCCTCACAATTTGAAAATTAAGTAGTCAAAATAATTAGGAAAAAATATAATAACATCATAATTTATAGATATATGAAAGGAAAACTTATTAACATTATACCATGATAAAAGTGATAAATTGCACAAAATATATAAGACATAAGATAAGTTAAGCATAAACAACTTTTCACTCCTATTCTCTCACATCATAATATCATGAATCATCCATAATTGTAAATAAGATAAAAATTAATGGAAAGTCCTTAACATTCTCATCACTTAATAGGTCTTCATTGGAATCATCATCATAACGTATTATTTTCTCTTCGGACTCTTCAACAGTTGAGTCTAAGTTTTCCCAATTTTCTTCTTTTTTTTCAACCTCAATCATCTTTCTTTTTTCTATTTAGTTATAAAGGATTAATCATTTAAAAAGTTAAAAATTAGCATTCAAGGAAATGTCAAATACCTTAATTTTTAAATGCTGTTTTTTGTCTCTTGTTGCTTGGTGTTGGACACCTTTGCTCCAATCACACTAAAAGAAATCAACGTTCAAATCTTCTTGTTGTGACTCAGTTGAAGTGACCACAATATCCTCATCTAGAAACCACTCATCATCTAATGTCGTATCTTCACATAATCCTTTAAACCTCTTCTTTTTTTAAACTTATTTTATTCAATTTGCTGTTGTACATGATATACACCAAAGAATTCCCACTTAAGGTCATTATATGATTTTTTTTTTCTTTTTGTATGAACTTAATTATGTATCCAATTACTTCACATTCAGATGATTAGCATTTAAGACTTAGTACTTTAATAGCAAAACATTGAAGTTTTAGATTACTATCACCAAATTAATTCCATCATTCAACTATATTAGAAAGAAATTTATGTAATTAGAAAATAAAAGAATAATTCTTAGATACTCAATAATTGTTACAATGACTATATTAAATATTAAAAAATTTGCCTGGAGAGCATTTTATAATAGTTTATTTAGATTGTTGTAGCCCAAAAAAATCTTCCTTTATTCTTAAATGGAACAAGTTGCATACAGACAATTTCTCTTTCATTTGGGTCAGAAGCTAACCATACAATGATATCAGCCCAACTTGATCTCAGGATTTGTGGATTTGTTCTAAATTGAGAGTTGAGGAAATATCAAGTTGCATGCAAATGACGGTGGAGTTGGAACTCCCATTTTTCATCAATAATATCCAAAATTTCTCTATAAGTATCCTCTTGTGTTATTAACTTTTTAGCCTCATCCATTACATTTTAAATAAAACCCCTAGCTAGCTTCTTTTTAGCACCCACTATTCTCAACACTTGTACTAATGGTCTAGTGATTGTTAATGCATATGCGACATTAGAACAAAACCTTTCTTTTAAAATAATTTTTTCTTACGTCTTTTCCATCAGATATTAGCCCATGCACAACTAAGGGTGTGTTTGGATTTTAAAACGTCGCCTCATCTTTTAGATCCCGCATTCGAACAGTTTGTGCAAAAATGACGTTTTTTTATGTTAAACGCGAGTCGCAGGTCGAAACTTGCGGTCTGCGTTTCGCGAAATATTTTGACGAGTTGCCCTCATTTCCCTCCAAGAGAAGAGTTGCAAAGGAGAGGAGAAGAAGATCTCTGTCGAGCCTTCCTTCGCACGTACACACGAGAGTTCCCGCACGCAAAACTCTCGCGAGCCCTTCCTTTCTCTCTAAGCTCATGACCTAGCTTCTATAGTCTGTTTGAGCCCTTTGGCTGTTCTTTCTTTCTCTGCGAGACGCACGTGGACTCTCCTTCCTCTTCTGCAGCTCGGTTAGGGCGCTGATGCGTACGTGCGGTTTGCAACCTCATCCCTTTCTCTTCTACGGTCGTAAGACGCAAGAGGGAAGCTCAAGTGAGTCTTTCGATCCCTCTAGGTATCCAATTGAACTTCCTCTTCTTCTTCCTCCTTTCCTTTGATGCTCTCGGAACTCGACAAAGCCGCTTGAACCTTCTTTGTGAGGGGAGCTTGTCGCAAGAGCTCTACCTCCTTTCTGGCTTGATTACAGGTAGTTTTGTTCCTTTATTCTTCTTATTCTTCTCCTTCTTTCTCTCCCTCAATTTCTTCTTTCTTCTCTTTCTCGCAACAGTAATGAAATGGGGAAAAAGGTTTATAACATATGCATATATTTGTATATATATGTCATTATAAGTATATAGATATTAATAATATAAATTAGGAGTGGTTCTTGATTAATCATGGATTGATCAAAGCACTATTATATGTTTGGATCTTAGTCGGAGGGAGAGACTCTAAATTTGTAGTGACATTCCTTTGCATCGAACAAATTACCATGTTCATCTTTATCCATTTTTTAAATTCTCACTCAAATATCAAAATTTGAATCCCTATATTGCTATGACAGTTCTGTTGCAAACAACACTACTGCAGAGGGGCAAAATGATCATTTATCCAGAAACAACTGCAAATCAGTTGTTTTTCAAACGCACAAAATCAAACAGCCAGTTAGCTTATCCGGATCAGATGCTGATAAACTACTTATTTGAATAAGCTGTAGTTGCCCCAGACAGACCCTATTCCAATTAGTGACATTATCTCCAATGGTTGTCTAGCTTCCAATGTAGTCTAGGGTCAAAAAGGCCGTACCAAATTTTGTTTATTTTAGAGAACTTTCTCATTAAAGAAAATTCCCTAGAGTGGTTGTAAATGGGTTTACTTCTCTTCTTGGCTTTGGTCAGAGCATTTTATGTCATGAGAATTCACCATTCCTCTCTAATATCAGGTCTGTGCAATGTGCAACGCAAGTTGTCCAATACAAATATTTCTCTTCTCCTTCAATTTATTTGCAGCTTTCTTATAAGCAATTGTTATTTCTAGTATCAATTTATTTCCGATCCCACATAGTGGGATTAAGGCTTTATTATTGTTGTTGTTTCTTATAAGCAGTTGAATTATCTGTCACAATATGAACTACCAAGTGCTCTTTAATTTTATTTCTCTCCATCGAGTAGTCCAAAAATGTAGTCTGCATACTTCACTTGATTAGAAGCTTCTACAAATTAAAAAAAAAACAATGCCATATGGATTATTGATTAGAATGTTAATTAAATTTTTATTCTTTATATCTGGCCACCGATCAGACATGATAATTGCTGTTTGACTCTAAGTCCTCTTAATATCTTCTATGTTTTTATCTCTATTACTTAACTTCTCTTTAAATACCCATTTTCTCAACTCATGCATGGATGGGGTTGCAAGCCTTGATCACAAGCATCGACAGAACAAATCATATTAAAGTAAAAATGAGATGTTGTCATGTTAAATGGAATAATATTTTTCTATAAAAAATCTCGTATTATTCACACAAACACGTTTGCGTGCTTATCTAACATGCACTGGAGACATCCTCTAGGCTGCAACTGCCTCCTCTCCGTGACCGCTATCGTGCTCCAAATTAACATAAACTGATCTAAGGGATCTCGAGCACATCTACTAGACATCAGTTGTAGTGATGATGGTGGGGAATCCTTGACACTGTGATCGCTCCCATACTAAGAGGCTATATTTATTCTATCATAGCCTAGTAAGATGTTTTGGCATTGTTGGTTTTTTCATATAAGATTTGGTTTCTTCTTTGACTGCTTCTGACACTTCAATACATGAAGCAAAATTTTTATGTAAGCAAAAGAAGCACTCATTTCTTCTTATCCCTCCTTTAACTACCTTGTCATAATAATTGCATATCAAGTAAACATGTCTTATTATTGCATCCTACATCAACTTGCATGCGATACCTTCACATTGGATCTTTTTGATTGACGAATTCGAATTTCTCCTTTTCTCTTAACTGTTTCTCACAAATCCTAAAAATGTAATGAAAATTTTGTTTTAAAATTCAAGCAAATTGGAACTTTAAAAATAATGCAAATCTTAAAATTCGACCCTAAAATGTAACAACTCAATTCGCTAGAAAATATCTTATAGGCAATTAAGCATTCAAACTCATGGCTAATAAGACTATCCAATTCTTATATTATCCAGATATTCAACACTTGAACTTATAGTAACTTTTGGAAAGTCATGCAAGTTTTATCAGACCCATATTTATTACCAGTAACATATGGGAAGTTACATACAATCATGCATCCTACTCAATAGTCAATTTCAAATTATTTGCATAAAACTTAACCCACAATTTTATTGTATTTACATATCTCACACCTAAACTTTGTTTTTTTTATATTTATACTACCCAAATATTTCATATCACATCAAAATTACTAGAATTTTTATTTTGAAAAAGTAAATTACATCTTTTCATGCATTGCTCAGGTGATATTTATGCAAAATTTAAAATTTAGATTAGATATATAACTACTTGGGAATTTAGTTGTGTATAAAGTAAGTATTGAGTTATGTATGAAAATAAAATATTCAGTAGTAAGCATGTAATTCTTCTGAAAATTCACTTATTTAATCGAGGGAAACTAGGGAGCACGATGTCAAATTAAACTTAGACAGGATAATGTGGGCTTGAACCAAGGGATAACAGGTGGATGTGGCAGTGCCAACCACAAGAAAAGAAAGCGCGTTGACGTCACTGTTGGTTGTGTTCTCTAATGTGTGAGAGTGAGAAGGGAGGCATAAGATTGCGGGAGACAAAAACTTGTAGTTTCAAACGATAGATTGGCATGTGATTGTGACGTCGCCGACGACATCAACAATATGTCTACAACTTCGAAAACATTGTCTTGTTCGGGAGAACAAGATTGGAGGATGCAGGGAGTGGGAGCTTTCAGGTTTGTGTGCAGACGATTTTAAATACCTAAATCGAATACAAGCAAATAAAAGGCAATCTCCTAATTGTTCTTATGGTTAAGCACATCTTGTTACACGCCTCTGCAACTATGAGTTGTACACCTTATGCTATCCCAACAATATGTTTGCCTCGATTCAAAAACTTCATCAATTGCGTAGAGGCGCTACTCTAATTTGACATTTTCAAACACTGCCAGGAATTAAACTAGTTTTTAGATTTTAATGTTAAACTATGGTCATGTTAAAATTGTCATGACTTAGAAGTTGATTTTTAATATACTCAATTATTTTCCATATATATATATATATATATATGCCCAAGGGCTAATATATTAAAGCGTAAAAGATATATAAAGGTTGTATGAATACAACAAACACAAATCCCAAATAAAATAAAGATACAAAAAAGTAAAAAACAAAGAAGCCACCAAAATGCCCAAAAGTGCTAGGGATGTCCCACTTTAGTCCTCCTTCTGCCTCTAGTTCTCGGAATTGAGCAAACTAACAAATTGCTAAGATGAGTACCATTACCCGAAGTAACCAAAGTATCATCCATCGGATTCCTGAGCTCAAGTAGATCTCCATTCTTCTTTCTCCTGGATGTGTAGACCTGTCATTTCTCATTTGATCAATAGATTGTTCCAAAGTTGGTCGGACAGGTGTAGGCTGTTGCACATCATGATTCCCATGGACCTGAGTAACGTTTACATCTTGCTCGACCTGATGAGTCGGTAGTGAAGCAACAAAAGTATTGTCACCTGTAATATCTGTGATATGTTCTAGGGCAAGTGGGTCTGAAGAATCTCCCTCTCACTCACGGTAGGAGGTTTCAGAGACGACTTAATGGTTGTCATATTGCCTGTAAGAATAGTGACGCCTTCATAGGTATTCTTTTGATGATCAGTAGTGTCAATAACCGGGAGGTGATTAGGAGGAGATGAAATCACCGCCTCTGGCGGAGCACTCTATTTTTTTGGTCTAAGGTGTGTGTGTAGATGATGACATTGAGAACTTGAGTGGCCGAATATACGACAGTTCTAATAATACGAAAGAAAAAACTCAATCACTACCTTTTGCCAATATCCATGATATTTTGTGTCAACCAAATTTTCTCAGAAGCAGATGAAGTAATGTCTCTTTCAACAAATACCCTTGCTTCAGATGGACGAGAAAGATTAAAAGTAGGAATGCCCGTTTTGAGTGGTTTACCATAAGCTCAGGCAACAACGTAAAAAATTTTTTGAGTGAAGTAATGAAATTTCATACTAGGGAGGCGAATTCAAACTAGAATGATATAAGGTTTTGTTTGGCGATCAAAATCCACAGACCATTTCAGAATATTCATTGCTCTATTATCAATCCAGATTATCTTTCTAAAAAATAAGCGCGTTTAATCATCTTCATTATTAATTTGTATGTGTCTTCCATCTAATAGTTCAATTTTTCACTTCTCAACTAGGTGCATATGGTCTGTTATTGATCCAGATTATCTTTCTAAAAAATAAGCGCGTTTAATTATCTTCATTATTAATTTGTATGTGTCTTCCATCTAATAGTTCAATTTTTCACTTCTCAATCCAATTTTTCACTCCAATTTTTCACTCCCCAACAAGGTGCATATGATCAAATTATTTACGAATCAGCTCCATTTTGGGATGACCATACAGAAATTTCCCGACTAAATTCAGTCGACAAGAGAAAACAAGTTGAATACCTTCAGCTTCTGTAAAAAAGATGGTAGGTTTCCCATTCTTCATACCAGGTTTTTTGATATCCTCCCATTCAAACGGAGAGAAATAACACGATTTAGGTGTACCTAAGGCGTGGACACCCACAAGGAAAACCACATACAATCCGTTCGAAGCCATTCTAATAGATGGAGGTGCGACGTTAAGAACAGTGAAGAAAACAAAGAAGAGAGCGAAGTCGGAAGCCAGAAAACAGGGAGCAGGAGAGGCCCTGTGAATTCAACTCGAGTAGAAAGGATGCAGACGTGGGCCTGTCGTGGCGCAGTTGTCGGGCTGGGTCGACGCCCTTCAGACTACAACGAACAGACGACGCAACCCGACGCGAGAACCCCTGCGAACTCAGCTTTCAAAGCCATTCTAATAGATGGAGGTGCGACGTTGAGAACAGTGAACAAAACAAAGAAGAGAGCGAAGTCGGAAGCCAGAAAACAGGGAGCAAGAGAGGCCCTGTGAATTCAACTCGAGTAGAAAGGATGTAGACGTGGGCCTGTCGTGGCGCAGCTGTCGGGCTGGGTCGACGCCCTTCAGACTGCAACGAACAGACGACGCAACCCGACGCGAGAACCCCTGCGAACTCAGCTCGAGCAGAAACAACGCGAGCTGCCGAGTTGGGTTAGTCAGATGCCCTTCTGCCTGCAGCGAAGCACCACAGAAGACGAGCCAGACAACTCAACTCAACGAAATCGCTTTGAAAGAAGAAGACAACGCGAACTCTTCAACTAGAGGAAGCCGACAACGAAGGTGAAGTAGAGGAAATCAAAGTTAGACGCGAGAAATATCGTAGCAGACGCTAGGGCTGCATTCTCCATGAGGCGAAACCCTAGCAGAGCGGAGACGATGACACATCATCCATATATATATATATATATATCTCTCTCTATATATATATATATATATAAAGAAATGGCCCGAGGCTATTATACATGCCTCCAACCACTCCTAATGTGCCAAACAATTGGAGTATCACTTACTTAAGGCGAACTGTACTAGTGTGGATTCGAACCCCCGATCTGAGGGGTTTAACGGGGTTTTACATCGAGGATGCTAACCAATAGGCTGAGGTACGTGACACAATTTTTTAGCTTTTATAAGTGTATATAAGTTCTCAGTTAAATTCATTATAGATTGGCCACATTAAATTATTTGTTTCTTCAACCGTTTCTATTTTCTAATGTTTTTGATGGTAGGGAAATGTGTTAATGTTGCTTTTTTAACATCTTTGTTTGTTGTTGCTTCTCTTGACTTGGTCCACTTTGATATCTTGGGTACAATTCCTATTCTTACTCATAGGCTTTTCCTATTTCATTTATTTCATTGATGAATACATCATGATTACTTGTATTCATTATATGGAACATGGGCATGAATACGACACGATTCAGATTGACTGACATGACTGTTGCACATAGTTGGACTTCACAGACAATTAGTACGTTTTTATATGTAATGAATTATTAATATGATTTGTATGGTTTCTAATATCCTCAAAGTTGACTTTTGGTTTTTGCTTTAAATTTGACAAGCGTTGGCTTCAAAGAAAACTACGGGAACAGCTTCTGTTTTGTTAAGGGTTGAGAGATGAATTTGATTTTAGCTGCACAAGTATGTGGCTTATAGGAATATATGGGAATAGAAGGCACTACTGCGGCCGATTTAAATATTAGTGGTATTAATATTAATAATTTTTCATCTTTTGTTTTAACTTGTAATTTTCTTTTGAGATTTTTTATCCGCCCGTGTCATTGTCCCATCTTGTCGTGTCGGGCAAGTGCTATAGTCTAATTTCTCTAACAAAATTTTGAAGTGTCAGATGCTTGTCAGGATATGTCAGAGCTGTGCTTGTGTTCGATACATTTTTTGACCCAAACATGACAAACATTTGGAGCGTTCATGGTTTATATTGTGCCTTTGTTGAAGTGTTGGATTGAAGTCTTTTTTGCGTTTGACGCAAACATGACAACCATTGGGATGAGTTCATGCTTTATATAGTTAATTTGATGTGTCGGATTGAAGTCTTTATTGCATTCAATAAATTTTATTAAGAATTAAAGTTTCAGTTTTCCATTTCTCTCAAAATTATTTTCAGATAGTGCTTTAAAATATATGTAATATGTTCTATCATAAATCAATTATCTGGTTCTTATACATCCCAACAAATTGGGTTAGCTGAATTTTATCGTCAAACCCTCCTTTTGTTGCTTGTTTCTCGATGTTCTCACAACTGTTCCACTTAGTTTTGGGGAGATGTTTTTCTAATATTTTGCTTCATATTTAACAGTGTGATTTCCACTGCTTTAAGTTTGTCTACTCCTTTTTCCTTCTTTATCTATGAAAATTTATTTTGTCCTCCATTTCTCTCTTTTTTTTGGTTGTGTTTATTTTGCTATGTTGCTTTGTTATGTACTTCATAGACTATTTTCTCGTGCAATTTAATATTTCTTCAAGGTTATTCTCATAATAAAAATGATATTGCTTTTTGATCTTCTGCAAATCACTTTTTTAAGTTTATTGATGTTTCCTTTTATAGACCACTTTCTTACTGCCATTCTTCCTCCTCTACTCCAAATTCCTGTCCCAGCATTATGCTTTGACGCGTGCTCCTTTGCCACTATAAAGTTTTTCTCGTTGACCTCATCTATCTCTTTTTGATGCACCTCTTTTCATTATATCTATTATGGCTTGGCATTTATCTGAATTTATTACATATAATCTGTATTTCCGTGTTGCTATGTTGAAGGGTACAAGATATTTTATTAAAAATACAATATTGTTGCATACATCACCGGACCATCATGATACAATGCTCGATCTTAATGAAAGCGTGCAACATATGTTGAAATGTGGACCTTCATAATTGTCGCACCTTAGAATTGGTCACTCTCTTGTTGGATTAAGACCTATATCATGCCGTGATTAAGCTCCAACCTGATGAACTTTGGTAAAACTTTATTGTTGGTTAAATGATAAGCACAAGTTCATGGTTTTTGCTATATATAGAGCAGTAAAACGACTTGTTTATTAGAAATGCAACCATTTAAAATTTTTTGCTCACTCTGTTGTTGCTTATGCTGTATCTGTGAACATCAAAGGTCCACTTTACTATCTTGTTTTTGGGTTGTGGGAGAAATGCAAAATGTTATCGCTAGACCTGGCATTGACTTTGACACTTTATGCTTATTGAATTATGTTGGTTCAAAATCTAACGGAATCGTCTTTTTTCTTTCTATCTCTATATTTCAGTACGGTAATCTGACAACAATCCACATGGGTAGTAATTCTATTTTTTTAAATTAACAAATCATATTGAAGTAGATTTTTACCATGATCATCACTTCTTGTGTCTCCAGTGACGAGTAATTTGTCGATGATTTTTACAGAATGCTATTGTGGATATTTATTCGATATTGTCTTTACTTGGGTTTTAATTAACTTAATAGTTTGCATTTGAACTTGTGAAGGCTGCTTCATTTTCTATTGGTTTCTGCTTTATTTTTTGTAAATTTATAAACAAACTTTAGCAAACCGAATGCAAAAAATTGTTTTTTTTGCCCTTCATTCCTTGATACTGATTCTCATTTTGTTTCTTGAAAAAAAAAAACAGCTTAAGTTCTTGCGAGATCATCCGGTGCGAGAGGAATGCCCCTTGATTTATCATTTAGATGTTGCTGCAATGTATCCAAACATCATTTTGACAAATAGACTCCAGGTTGCTCTGCTTCTTCTGTGGATGACGCTGTATGATCGATCTTATTATGCTGCGGTCTTAATTCAAAAAAAAAAAAAAATCATAGATTTTCTTCTGTTTTTCATGCATCTGTAGGAGTACTGAATACCGAAATACCCGTTTTTGCGTAATTCTTGATGAATATGGTTAGAAGATAATTTTTTTAGCTGGAGAAATTTCATATTACTGCAGGCTATTGAATTTTTTATCATCTTATGCCTGCTCTTTAACTCAATTAAACTTATTTTTTTGGGCAAATATTCTCTTAACGATAATTTTTGTGATGTGGATAATATTATTTTTACAGCCACCGTCGATAGTTTCAGATGTGATATGCACAGCATGTGATTTCAATCGTCCGGGAAAGAATTGTCTCCGGAAGCTTGAATGGGTTTGGCGTGGGGAAACTTTTATGGCGAAAAAAAGGTTCATTTCAAATTTTCTGTGGGAAAGCTTCAGTTAATTTCTAGCTAGCAGGTTGTTCAGTTGTTTTATGGTCCTTGAATTTTTTTGTTCTGTTCAGTGATTATTATCATATGAAAAAACAAATTGAGTCGGAACTCGTAGATTCAAATGATAGCCATGCCATAAAGCCCTTTATAGAACTCCCAAAGGCAGAACAGCAGTCGAAGCTGAAAGAACGCTTGAAGAAGTACTGCCTAAAGGTACAATCTAGTTCCTCTTAATAGTTTCTCGGTTCCATGTTTTCCTGAACTTGTTCTTGAACTACAGGCTTATAAACGGGTTCTTGACAAACCTGTGATGGAGGTTCGAGAAACTGGAATTTGCATGCGTGAAAATCCCTTCTATGTTGATACAGTGCGAAGGTCAGCAGCTTGATCTCTGAATGATGGTTTTTTCATATGGTTTATTTGTTCAATTCCTTTTTTTGTCATGTATATATTAAATTATCACTTTGTTTGTGGTCATTCCTAAAATGATATTACTTTTCTATATTTTTTTTTTCTTAAGCTTAGTTGGCATGATTTATTTTCTTTAATATCAGTTTTCGAGATAGAAGATATGAATATAAGGGCCTGAATAAAGTTTGGAAGGGCAAGCTGGCAGATGCAAAAGCCAGTGGCAATTCAGTGAAGATTCAGGAGGCACTGGTCGGACTATTTTCTCACTGAATTGAATAAGTTCATGTTACTAATTTTTCTCATATATTGGTCTTGTTCCAAAATCACAGGACATGGTTGTTCTCTATGATTCTTTACAGCTTGCTCATAAATGCATCCTCAATTCATTTTATGGATATGTCATGCGCAAGTAAAGTTCCTTGCCGAACTTGTTTATCATTGAATATATTACAGCGCTTGGAAACATCTGAAACTCATTTTTAATTTTATCAAATGAAACATTTGAAGGGGTGCAAGATGGTACTCAATGGAAATGGCTGGTGTTGTCACCTATACTGGAGCAAAGATCATTCAGAATGCCCGTTTACTTGTCGAAAAGATTGGAAGGCCTCTTGAACTGGATACAGATGGTATCTGGTGTGCTCTTCCAGGGTCTTTTCCGGAGAATTTCACATTTAAAACAAAGTAAATATTCTATTTCTATCAGTTCTCTGTCATTCTCGGGCAGACATTTCAGCAAATCCTTCCTTCTCCTGAAGGAAAGATTACAATCTACGTGCTTAACTTAAATTATATGATACAAGGATTCAAAAGTAACTGAACGTAATTGTTATGTGATGATATTTTGTATATTATATGAGCTGCATTTCATCATCTTTCATTAATCTAGTGTTTGTACATATAAGAATTCAGTTATTCGACACTTCATGATGCTAGATAGGCTATTTAATTATTTTTTCCTCTCTTGTGCTCCCCTACAAATCTTTAATGAATAGCTTCTCGTTGCTATCCTCAGATACTATGGATGAGGTCGCAGTATGTCCCAAAATCTAGTTACAAATTTGGTTAGAAAGAAGAGATTCTTTGGCTGCAAGGCTGTAAAACAAATAAATTAATCGTTAGATGCAAGTTCTCGCAGAAGCAACTATAAGGATATAAAGGCGTTAATATTCTTTTGGTGCAATAGGCGAAACAAGAAATTAGGTGATTGAAGTGGGTGAATGATCACATGGAAGGGCGCTATCTGCTTCTTGCAGGTCCTTCAACTATTGCTTGATGTTGATCTTTTGTTAATGATATATTGAGAATCATCAGATAACGTGCAACCGAGAACAATTACTATAAGAGAACAAAAAAATCGGGTAACAGCAAAATGGATAATAAGATGGATTATAATGGAATCAACGAATATAATCCAGATTCCCTTTAAACTTCTTGCTTTGAGCAAGGACTAAACTTCCAAGGAGAAGATAATATCTTTTATGAATGTATTTTCACGCTTCAGTCAATCTCTATAGGTCAACCGAAAGGGTAACAGAGGAGAGCGATTCCGTCAAATATAAATTTCCCCTATGTCCATCCAGACTCATCACAAACAAACTCTTATATTTGAATTCATCAAATTTTTATTGACGCAAATATGAACCGGGAAGCATGCATAACTAGTTGAACAAAATATGGCAAGCTTTTAAAATTCATAAATGTAAAATGTTATACCCTTGGAAGTCTTATAATTACCCAAATTTTTTACATTCAAAAGACAAATAGTATTTCTAGCAGTCCATTTTTTACCCTTTTCTGAAAAGCAATGTAATAATATTGGACAACCTGTAGGTATATTGAGATAAACAATGCTAAAGTAAGATTCAATATATCAGAGAGAATGATATACATGCTCAATCCTTGACATGAGTATTAACGGTAGAAATAAAGGCTTGCTTAAATTACAAAAAAATATTTCTAAAAATAGTGCAGGTAGCTACTGACAATTTCCTTATTCATTGCTTGATGCAATGCCATTGTGCACTATTGTTTTACGTGTCTTTTTAATTCTTATTCTCCACTTTCCCTATCTTATAAATGTCACATTATATGCTCTGACTCGGTTCATTTCATTGAGTTATCATCCAATCCATCAGTTATGATAACAGTTGATAAAAGCTGTCCCAACATCACACTTATGGACAACACTTCAATACCATATGCTTCATTTCACTATACATATCAAGAGTTTGGAATTCGGCCATTTTTCTACCAAGACTATCTCGTGAGAGATTGAGATCACTCCTAGTTTGCTCTTGTATGATCTATATGGCGGCAGATGACAATTGTAAGTTATTTAAGGGAGAATTAAAAAGGTGGCAATGACAATTTCAAGTTAAGTTGGCAGTTGACATGCTTGATTAAATGGGTTGATTTTGTGAAGTCTTTTTGAAAATGATTTGTGTTTCTTTTTGCAAGGCACAACAACAACAACAACAACAAAGCCTTAATCCCACTACGTGGGGTCGGCTACATGAATTCTTTTTCTCCATTTCTTCCTCTTTAGTGTCATATTCTCATTTAGTTCGAATAAATTAAGATAATTTTTTATACAATAAGCTCAAGTCTTCCTATGTCTACCTCTGTCTTTTTTAATAGAAGTTGGATCTAAAACATCTACTCTCTTAATCAAATCATCAGATGGTCGGCGTTTAATATGACCAAACCATCTGAAACGACTCTCTCTAATTTTTTCCGTCACTGGAGCTACACCAACCCTATCACGGATGTATTCATTCCGCATTTTGTCTCTAAGTGTAAAGCCACTCATCCTAATCACTCTCATCTCGGCAACACTTAACTTAATATTATGCTTCTTTTTTAAAGGCCAATATTCAACACCATAGAGCTTTGCAAGTTTCACCGCTATCTAATAAAATTTTCCTTCAGTCTAACAATACTTTTCTGTCACACAAAAGGCCCGAAGCGTTCCTCCACTTTAACCAACCAACTTGAATTTTACTATTAACATCCCCATCTATATCACCATCGCTTTGAACAATAGAACCTGAGATATCTAAATCGTTCACACCTTTTAATAATTTGTTCCCCCCAAAGTGACACTTCTGTCACTTGAGCTACTACTACTAAAATTACATTCCATATACAGTTTGTTCTACTGAAATGAAGGCTCTTAGGCTTCAATGTAGACCTCCATAATTCAAGTTTTTCCTGAGCTTTTTCTCTCTTCTTATCCACGAGAAGGATATCATCACCAGAAAGCATACACCAAGGTACATCCTCCTATAAATGTCCAGTAAGACCATCCATAACAAAAGGAAAATGATATGGGCTTAAAGCCGATCCCTCTGATGTAATCCAACAGAAATAGAAAAATATTTGGTCAATCCTCCTTCAGTTCGAATACAAGTAATAGCTCTAGTAAACATATCTTTAATGAATTGAAGATAAGTCATATCAACACCTTTCTTCGCAATAAAAAAATTCTTAGATCAGCGGCGTTTATATACCTTTTACATGTTAAGTTTGTGTGGCTTAAGCTCTAGTTTAGCATACAAGAGCTAAGAAATTGTTGTTTCAAATGCTTTGATAATTATTGTTCATAATGAAAACATGTTTTGTCAATTAGTTATCATGATTTTCAAGGATCTTATCTTTTATTTTTTAACAACTATTATATAGAAAATGGAAATAACTAATGAGTATGTTGTTAAACTAACCCTTATGGTTGATAATCATTTTATGTAAATCTGTTTAAAATGAAATTGGCGGAAGAAGAGAGCATGTTGATAAGAGACAGATGGTAGTGAAAGATTGGTATTTAAGTAAACACATGGATCGATTAGTTCTTTGGAAATTTACAACTAATGAATAAAATGATACATCTTCTGAATTTTTAAAATAATTATTATGGCATAGTTTGGCCTTTTGAATTTTGTTTATTATATACTTAGAAATGACTAGATTATTTTTGAAAATTTTCTGTTGGAAACTGAAAGGGTTTAATACTATTTTTCGATCGTCACCAATCCAATGATTTTCTCTATATTTGTATTTAAGGGATTAAACATGGCTATTACATATCATTACATGGGTTTACAAGCATCCTAGACAATATCGTATGGTGTGAACTCTATCTTCATTATACATGTACCATCACCTTTATCATATTCCTTGATGATTATATTGTATTTTTTTAATTGTTCACAGCAGTTTATCTTTTAGTGGTCTCTTTTGAGGTTAGATTACTTTATGTTTAGAATATTCAAAATATTTTGGAAAGGCTTGTGATGTAAATTTAAAGCCGTAAGAGATGCATTGTGAAATATTTGCATCTTCTATATCATAAATTCATGCATATGACTTCCAAATGCTGACAGTGGATTATATTTGTAGAGATGAGAAGAGAAAGTTCACCATCTCATACCCATGCGTCATGCTTAATGTTGATGTTGCAATAAACAACACCAATGATCAATATCAGGTGAACTATGGAAAACCTTTGAATATGGAATTTATTAATACGTGGAATATATTTGTTAGCACGTGCTGCATTCAATCTGTGTTCTCTATTCTTAAGAGTTATTAATAAAAATGGTAATGTAACTCTCTGTTCTTACTTTTCTTTCTAGACACTTACGGACCCTATTACTAAGACATATACCACACACAGTGAATGCTCCATTGAGTTTGAAGTGGATGGTCCTTACAAAGTAGGCAGATAGCTATGTATTTTTGTATAATGACATATTCCTTCTTTCTCTCTAGCTATTAAAGCTGATTAAATTAAGCCTTGATTCATTTGAAGGCAATGATCATTCCGGCTTCAAAAGAAGAAGGAATCTTAATTAAGAAGAGATATGCAGTTTTTAATCATGATGGAAGCTTAGCAGAACTGAAAGGCTTTGAAATCAAGCGAAGAGGTGAGCTGAAGCTCATAAAGGTTTTCCAGGTATTTAGCTTTTTTTCCAAAAATCTGGAAGAATGATTGGTCTGATCACTATTCCAGAAACTTTTTCTGTGTTTTTTTTTTTTTTTGCACTATAATCATATTGAAATCATTGCTTACTTGAGCCTTTTTAGCCTTTAGTAAGACCTAAAGACATTATAACCTGTTTCAATAATAATAATTTTGAGATATATCACTGGTTTCATTTTTTTGAAATCCTCCGTTAGTATTTTGTGTGGGGGAGGGGGATTGGCATGCAGTATCCTTGCTGTCTTATAAACTACCTAATTCATTGTTTTTGTGAAGCCTTTGGATACTTTTTTAATTAAATTGTTAAGCAAATTCAATACCGGAAGAAGCCCAAAGCACCTTCAGAAGTACAATTATTATTACTAAATTCAAAAGATTGCAAACAAGACTCTTGCTAACATGAAATAAACGACAAGAAAATACAAACGGGAAGGACAAGACGTCACTGCGAAAATATAAAATAGAAAGAAGCACAAAATGCATAAACAACCACTAGGAAATAAGTACAAGAGTGGTGGTTGGAAAAGGTCCGACGACTACTGGAGGTTGGAATGAATGAGCTGCAGTGGCTTGGGGCAGCAACTGACTAATAGCCGGGTATGAACGACAGGGCTAGACAACAATGAAGACAAGCGTCAGGGGCTAGAAAACCACTGCGATAGGCCTCAGTGGCTAGACAACAACAGGGACAGGCTCGAAAAGGCTATCGACAACAGTGGCTGGTTTGGGAGGATTTTAGTAGACTACTGGAGGGTGCATGATAGTTTTGGAAAGCGCCAAACAACAACGAGGAAGGTGTCGGCGGGGGTTGTGGCAACTGGATAGCGGCTTGGAGACGTCAAACCGTAGCAGTGAAGGTGTAGGCGTGGCTAAGGGGCGCAAGGCTTTTGGAAGCAGGAAAAAGACCGAGGGCGATGTGCAGCTGCTGGAAGATGGGCAAGAGGGGTTGAGAAGGATTAATGTCTCGTCGGGATTGAGCTACAACTAGAGCACCACCCGGATCCTTGGAGACGGTCACCACCTCGAACGAGTTACAGCCAGATCACCTTCCTGCAATCGGGTACAACCCCTGAAGGGAAAGAATGTTTCAAAGGAAGTACTTAAAAATCTGCCCTCATCAAAAGCTCTCCTCCTCCAATCAACACACAAGAATTATAATTGAGACGAGAGTAGAGGCTAGACTAGGTAAGTAGAGAAAATAGACAATGATTAAAAAAATGTGGACAGAAAATGTAGGAATTTGAAATGCAGTCCAAGCATGGAGGAAAGGATTAGGAAGGGGAAATTAGAGCAGGCGAATCAGATAGGAAAGGAAATCAAATCTGGAAGTGAATCACGGTTATTGTAGCATCTACAATAATGCGTATATGATATTGTAGCTTCTACAGTACCGTGGGCGGTTAGCTCCCACATAATTTTTTTTTTGCTGTTGTTCAGATATTTTATTTTTGGTAAAATTTACATGCTTACTTAATATGCACCTTATAATTAATTGATAATATCCTTGCTGTCTTATCAACTAGCTAACTCATTATTCTTGTGAAGCCTATGGATACTTCTTTAATCAAATTGTTGTGGAAATTCTTTTTCATGCTGTTTAGATTTTTAATTTTTGGTTAAATTCTCATGCTTAATGGATGACATATATGAAAATTGTGTGGTTAGTTGATATATTGGTCCATTTTTATCAGGCATTTTTTTTTGCTAATGATTTGACTTATTTAATAAAATTGAATATAGGTCTTCAAAAAAGCATTTTGACCTTCCTAATACAATTCTATAATGAGTCATAATCCCCCCTTACAAAAAGCATTTTGACCTTCCCATCACTTTAAAAATGTTGTGTCCAGGTGGTGTATGAAACACTACCCTTGAATATATGGTCTTCAACCACATTAAGAAAGGCATATTGGTGCTTTGTATGGTGCTTGTCTAAATTGTCTACATGTCCGACACATTGTGAAATGTGTTAGACATTAAGTTTTTTCCTTCAATATAGATAATAAAAAACGCCATAATATAGCTTCACCATTGAAATAGACATATTACAGCATGAGAGGAGACCATGAATGTACAATTTATCTCATTTGTAGTTGGGGATGCATTCATCAGTTAGCTATTTGGTCAGCGGAATAAGTATTGCATTGCTAATAGGATGTAGATGTTTTAAAATATTGGTCTTTAATTGGAAGAAAAAATAATTTCTGAATAAAAAATTAATGCATTTGGAATTCTCTCCAGTTTAATGTATTGGAGTTCATTGGATTTGGGTAAATTTCAAATATACACCGCTTGTGAAAAATGGGCTTCTTGCCTCACTATTGTTGCCGACAACCACTACACTCACAATGTCATCGCTGTTGACTGCAATTTTTATTGATTTCATCTTTTCATTTTACCAAATACAAAAATATTAAGTCCATTTATTTTACACCTAAAGCAAACAACTCCAAAATATTTTAAATATATGATATTTCAATTAAGCTGCACTTATTTTTCAGTAAACCAAGGGAGGAGAAAAATTAAGATATGCTATATGAGAGAGTGAAGGGAAAGTGTCATCTAGCTTAGAGGTTGAGAGATGAAATGGGGTTGGAAAAAGTGAGTGAATTTGAGAAAGGGGAGTTTTTATTGTGCCTTCAGTTTTTTTAAAATGTGGTCTTATGACTGTTCGAAAGTCTAATATCTGAGATTGTACCAAGGTTATTGTTGAGATTGAAATAGCTTTTTGCTAATATTAGCATGACTAAATTCATAGCATTCTTAGAAGATATTTCTCTCGATATGCATGTGATCCACATGTTCCATCCTTTTTGTTTGCTTGCTCTCAAGGGGTACAAATTGAGTTCATGTTGCCAGTTATTACCAACATGATGCGATCATAGGTATCTGATATGGTATGTTTTGGGAAAGATGTTATGCTTGGTGACATCCAGAACAAAAGTGTTAGATTTTAATTCATATGTTATGTTTAAATATGCTAAAGGGTCAAGATGCATTTCCACAAATCCGCTCTCCACCAAAGCAATATGACGTGTCAAAAATAAGTCTAGATCATTTTTTTAGTGTTCTAGTCTTTTGGAAATTAGATTGTTTGTTTGTTTTAATTGATTTTATTGCATTTAAGTTTAAAATTTTGTTTGGTTTTATTTCATGTCCTTATTTATATAGATGGTGTTTGAGTGAATATTAATGGAAAATTTGAATTTTGTATAATAAACGAAAAATTCCTCACCCCTTATTCTCTCTTCTCTCTTCTCTTACCAGATGGATTATTTATTTCTCTTTCCATGCTCTTGTGGTAATCTTTAGTTTCAAAACTTTTCATGCTTTTCTTTCTCCCTTCATGGTCAACACAAATTTGAAGGCATGGATATTGCACATTTTATTTCTCCAAATGTGAATCCTAAAGCTTTTTTAGAATTGAATCCAAATGGAGGAAGCAAAATTTTGAGAAGAGGATTGAAAGAAACTTCTCATTTGGGATGTTTGTCAAATTGGCATGAAATCATCTCTCTTTCTCTAAAAAGGTCCTTTAAATTTGGCAGATGTTTGTCAATCACTTGTCTTACTATATTCAAATCTTTAATTTGTGCAATAGTTTTGTAAATTTGAATCATTTCCCCGTTTATCAAAAGTTATACTTGTGCTCTTCTATTGTATACATGGCTGCGTTGATTGTTATGGTTATCTGCTTCTTCACTTTAAGCAGGATGAACAATTTGTGCTTCTTCACTTTAAGCAGGATGTCTTTTTTGCTTGGGCTACATTTGTTTATGCTAGCTTCTTACTTCAAGATAAATATCAACTTTAGCAGTAAGCTTGCTCTTATGGGTGATGCTATTCATGATAATTGGTTTGTGGGGGAGGGGGGACTTCAACATGATTATGAAGTCTACTGAAAGGACGGGTGAAGGTCGCTGCAATACTATGCTGATTGATCGTTTCTGTGATAAGATTTATGAAGTCGGTTTATATGATATAGGTTTTTCGGGTCCTCCCTTTACCTGGCGGAGAGGATCCCTTGCCCAGAGATTAGATCATTACTTTGGAATTCACTATTTTCTCAATTATTTTCATGTCTCTAAAGTTCTTCATCTAAATCATGCAGCTTCTGATCATAATCCCATTCTTCTTTTACTCTCCTTCACTATCAAGCCTGCTACTTATCATTTCAAATTCCTTAACATTTGGACCACTCATGATACCTTCTTGGCTCTTATTAAGCAAGTTTGACATGTGGATTGTGCTGGGAATCACTGGTATACTCTGTGGCAGCTTCATAAGAAGGTAGCCGCTCATTTATGGAAATGGAATTTAAATGTTTTTGGTAATGCCCATAATAAGGTGCAAGAGGCCCAAAAGGTGGTTGATAATCTGGAGGCACAGGTTGATTGCTCCCCATAGAATATGGAGGTTTTAGCTGCGGCTCACTCCAACCTTCTTGAAGCTATTTCTCTGGAGGAAGGCTTTCTGCAACAGAAGGCTAATGATATATAATTTACTAGTGATGATCACAACACCAAATTTTTTCATGCCTCCATTAAGCATAGGAAAAATATCAACACCATTCTTAAAATCCGTACTCCATCCGAACGTTCATTAACTCAAGATGGGGACATAGGTCAAAGTGCGGTTGATTATTTTACGGATCTTTTTATGACTACCTCTCAAGTGCTTCCGGTTAAAGTTTCTTTTTTTGATAATGAGCGTCAATATATCAATTCCGCTAATCTTTTTGAGGTGCCTACTGAGCAAGAAATCTTCTCTGCTTTTAAAGATATTAACTCCAACAAAGCCCCTGAACCGGATGGTTTCACTTCTTCCTTTTATGTTTCCAGTTGGGATATCATTAAAAAGGAAGTTACCCTTGTGGTTCAAAGTTTTTTTCAGTGGGAAGATCATGGGAAATACTTTACATCTTCTTTGATTGTGTTGATACCCAAAGGAACTGATAAAACTAGTTGGGATAAATTTCGGCCCATTTCCCTTACTTCAGTTATTTCTAAAGTCTTGAGCAAATTGATGCTTTCTAGGCTTAAAGCACTCTTACCTAATATTATCTCGCCTCAGCAGTCTGCATTAGTTAAGGGTCGAGATATCAATGATAATATTTTACTGGAGGAATAACTAATTGAGGATCTCGATAAGAAATGTCGTGGGGGTAACATGATTTTTAAACTGGACATCAAAAAGGCTTTCGACACCATCAGTTGGGATTTCATTATTAACATTCTTCATGCTCGTGGTTTTCATCATAATTTCATTTCTCTTATCAAGAGATGGCTTTATAATAATCACTACAGTGTGATGGTTAATGAAAATTCTTACGGTTATTTTTCTGCGCACAGAGGTATTAAGCAAGGTGATCCCCTTTCCCCTACAATCTTTATAATTGCTTTTGATTATTTCTCTCGGTTAGTCAATGAACTACAACATAATAGGGTGCATACTCACTTTCATCATCAGTCCAAGATTGTGGTTAGTCATCTTGCTTATACATATAACGCTATTCTTTTCTCTAATGCTAGTAAAAACAGGTTGATTGCTCCCCATAGAATATGGAGGTTTTAGCTGCGGCTCACTCCAACCTTCATGAAGCTATTTCTCTGGAGGAAGGCTTTCTACAACAGAAGACTAATAATATATACTTTACTAGTGCTGATCGCAACACCAAATTTTTTCATGCCTCCATTAAGCATAGGGAAAATATCAACACCATTCTTAAAATCCGTACTCCATCCATCCGGACACTCGTTAACTCAAGATGGGGACATAGGTCAAAGTGCGGTTGATTATTTTACGGATCTTTTTATGACTACCTCTCAAGTGCTTCCGGTTAAAGTTTCTTTTTTTGATAATGAGCGTCAATATATCAATTCCGCTAATCTTTTTGAGGTGCCTACTGAGCAAGAAATCTTCTCTGCTTTTAAAGATATTAACTCCAACAAAGCCCCTGAACCGGATGGTTTCACTTCT
This sequence comes from Phalaenopsis equestris, assembly GCF_001263595.1. Lineage (NCBI taxonomy): Eukaryota > Viridiplantae > Streptophyta > Magnoliopsida > Asparagales > Orchidaceae > Phalaenopsis > Phalaenopsis equestris. Next base: position 658,537 of record NW_018164957.1, read on the forward strand.
TCCTTTTATGTTTCCAGTTGGGATATCATTAAAAAGGAAGT
>NW_018164957.1:658726-662123 GCF_001263595.1 Phalaenopsis equestris
ATAGGATTAATGCCGCTCTTACCTAATATTATATCACCTTAGCAGTCTGCTTTTGTCAAGGGTCGAGATATCACTGATAATATTTTCTAGCGCAAGAATTAATTGAGGATCTCGATAAGAAATGTTGTGGGGGTAACATGATTTAAAAAGGCTTTTGACACTATTAGCTAGAATTTTATTATTAACATTCTTCATGCTTGTGGTTTTCATCATAATTTCATTTCTCTTATCAAGAGATGGCTTTATAATAATCACTACAGTGTGATGTGATGGTTAATGACAATTCTTACGGCTATTTTTTTGTGCATAGAGGTATTAAGCAAGGTGATCCTCTTTCCCCTTCAATCTTTATAATTTCTTTTGATTATTTCTCTCAGTTAGTTAATGAACTGTAGCATAATAGGGTGTATACTCACTTTCATCATCAATCCAAGATTGTGGTTAGTCATCTTGCTTATACATATAACGCTATTCTTTTCTCTAATGCTAGTAAAAATACCATCAAATTGCTGATGCGTGCTCTCGAGGAATTTCAAAATACTTATGGCTTAACTTTTAACAGAGATAAGTGCAATTTTTACTTTGGGAAGACTGTTAAGAGCTCGATTGCTAATTGGGCTATTTCTTTTACTGGTTGTCACGCTGCCTGGTTGTCACGCTGCCTCTCTTCTGCTTAAATATCTTGGAGTTAACCTCCTTAGGGGTCGTCGGAAAGTTAGATGACGTTAGATGATGTTGTTGATAAAACCAAATCCAAAATCGAGGATTGAAGAAATACTTTTCTCTCTTATGGAGGTCGTATCACCTTATTCAAAAGTGTTCTCGTCAAGATTCCAATGTATGTTATGTAAATTCTCAATCTCAAAAAGAGTACCCAGCTTATTTTAGAGAGATTGTTTAATCGGTTTCTCTGGTTTGGTGGTTATTCTAGGAAGCATTGGACTACTTTCAAGAATGTTTGTAAACCTAAGGTTGCTGGTGGCTTAGGGATTAAAAATATGGATCAAATTTTCGTTATTAATATGGGCAAGTTGTGGTTTAAATTCCGTGCTAACAACTCTTTGTGGGCTAATTTTCTTCATCATAAATATTGCTCTCGTTACCACCCGGCTGTGGTTCAGTGGAGGGTGGGAGATTCCAAGATTTGGAAAGTCATTCTTAAAGCGAGAAATACAGCTAACAAATTTATCTTTTGGGACGTTGGGGACGGTAACATTTCTCTGTGGCATGATCAATGGGGTTTGGGGGATGAGGATTTTTCTCTACAGCAAGGTTTTTTCAATGATTTAATTATCTCTGACTTGTGGCTTCACGGTAATTGGGAGGTCAATAAATTGAATGAATTTTTTGGTGTCCAGGCAGCTAGAATTCTATTAAGAATAGTACCAGGCAGCTAGAATTTCTAAAATCTCTATTAAGAATAGTATGAGGGGTACCCCTTTGTGGAAATCCACGACATGTATCTCTCCCACTAAATTGCTTTATACTAATCTTTATCATTTTAGGAATTGGAGATGGGGGCGGGTTATTTGGAACAAATATATTTCACCATCTATTTCTTTCTTCTTATGGAGGTATTTTCTTAATATGCTGCCTTTGGATGCTATTTTGAAACTAAAAGGTTTGAAATTGGCATCTCAATACTATCTTTGTAAGCGGAAATTGGAAACGGCTGCACATCTATTTTTTCTGTCCCTTTGTTGTTGATACTTGGAATAGGTTTGGTAATCATTTTAATATTAATTGGAGGATTTTCTCCTCTATTCTTGATTATCTCTCTATTTGGAGAGAAGCTACACAGGTGGATAAAAAGCTTTTTTGGTTTCCTCTTGTGGTTCTTTGGTTCATATAGATGGCGAGAAACTATGCTAAATATGAGAATACTATGTTTCATCCTAATCTTACTGTTTCTAATATTCTTGCTCATTTTCAGAGAGCTTATCAGGCTCTTTGTTTAGCCAATGATATGGCGCCGATGAGGTTGGGTAGGAGGGCCATCTTTTTTAGATGGCAACCCCCACCTTTAGATTGGGTTATGTTTAATATTGATGGTAGTTGGCATTCCGGTGATGCGGGTGCGGGGGGAATTTTGAGGAATCATGCTGGGCAGTATCTGTTTTACTTTGCATCTCCTTTATTCGCCTCTACGCCTTTGGAGGCTGAATTTTGGGCTTTATTGTTAGCCTTGCAGGTTGTTGCACAACTTAAGATATCAAAAATTATTTTTTGAGATTGATTCACAAATACTTTTTAATGAGTTTTACAAGCTACTGGGCCTAGATGGAACTTGCTTGTCATTACGAATCGAATTCGTGATGTTATTCAAAAATACAATTTAACTATTCAGTTATCCTTTATTTATAGGGAAGGCAATTCCCCGACTAATTGGCTTGCTAATAAGGTTAGAGTGGCTACCAAGGTATTTTATGGGATTCGTAATTATTTATTATGGGTGACTTGATTGAGCTCCCTTTTATCAGAATTTAGTTGGTTGAGCTCTCTGTTTGGAATCGATTTTTACCTGGAGCAATTTTTCTTCTGTTTGTACGTGTCTTATGGCTTCAAAAATATTCTCTCTCATGAGATTAGAGATATCGACATTGAGGATTAAGTTGAAAATGAGTTTATTGGTTGGTTCGAGCATAGGATTAATGTTTTGACAAATTTCTTTTGTGACAATACTTATTTATGTTGCTCTGTGCGTTGGAATATTTACCATTTGATTCTGGAATGTTATTTTCACCCTTGTTTTATTAATAGTCTTGGTTCTATGTCATACATTCTTCGTGATACTTTGCTCCACATTTTTTTAGCTGGAATCTATGCACGCCTGGAGCTTATGGCTGAGACTCGTTATGCCCCTATGTTGCTCTCATTTATGTTTGTACCAATTGTTCTATATGTTGGTTCGTTGTGGTGTTTTGGATATCTTTCTCGCAGGTTACTAGGCTGGCGATACAGATTTTTGGATCACCTTCCTTGTGTAAATCTTTTCAGGTTGCACTTACCTAGATTACCAGAATTCTTTGGCTTGGGATCTTACTCATTTGAATGTTTGTTGGAAGTTCTTATATTATCTTTTTGCTGTTCGAGATCGCTGAGTTTTTGTCCTTTGTCTACACGTCGTTTTGGGTATACTTTTCTTTGGTATACTATTTGAATAACATGTATTTTTGAGTATACTATACCATTTTGTTTCCCTTTGGGTGGAGTTGTGTTGTGGAATAGTTGTGTTGGTATTAGGAGACACCTTACACCCTTAGGACCTTAATGTATTTTTTGCTTTTAGATGGAGATCTACTTTCCCTTCCTTATTTTGTAACATCTTTCTATATTAACGCGTAAGGAGCCACGAGCTGCTCTTTTAATTTTATATATATATATATATATATATATA
>NW_018164957.1:662133-666123 GCF_001263595.1 Phalaenopsis equestris
TATATATAATTTATGGAGACTGCGGCAGGCTGCTCTAGGGATTCGACCGATGGCGATAGAAACTATCGGCTTCCTCCACCGGCATCGTCGTCTCCAACGACGAAGATTTTGTGGCTTTCTGCTATAGTACCCGACAACGAAGGGCTTCTCGCCTTTGCTTTACTCGCGAGTCGTCTCCTTCCTGCCAGACCACGAGCTTTCTAGCGTCCTTCGGTCTTCGTTCCTGACGACGATGGGCTTCACTCCTACTCGCCGGACCGCGGTCGTTTCCCTGTCTCTGTTCGAGATTTGGGTTCCCTTCGTCGTAGCTCCAGCTCCAGTGTTCGTGCGTGGGGTTTTTGTTTCGGTTTGGGGGAATGGCCTCGAGTTATGCCGCGGCTGTCTCCGGAGGGTCTACTCCCGGGGCCGGCTGCCGTTCTTGTTTCTTCCCTCAAGAATTTCATGATGCACATGAATCTGGAGGTGATTATACCTTTAATAAAAAACTGGGAAGAAAGAATGACAAACCCACTTTGTTTCTCACTGACGAGGAAACAAATATATTGGCTTCAGCATGTAGATATACTCTTGTTGGGAAATTTTCGTATGGAAATCCAAAGCTTGAGACTAATAGAACGCTTCTCTTAAGCTCAAAGGGAGTTGGAAAGTTGGTTCACTAGATGGTCGTCACGTTTTCATTCAACTCTCAAATGACGCAGGTTATACTCCACTCTTTCTTAAAAAGTTCTCAGTCGATAATCGCTTTTTCAAAATTCTGAAATGGAGAGTGAATTTTGATCTTAAATTAGAATCTCCTATTATCCCAGTCTGGGTTAATTTTCCTGGGCTCAAGGTGCATCTCTTCAATTATGAAACCCTTTATACATTGACAATTGTCATTGGGAAACCGCTGAAGGTCGATACTCCCATGCTTGATACAACCAGGCCATCTGAAGCTTGTGTACTTGTAGAGCACGACATCACTCAACCCTTTCCAAGGGAGATTTGGATTGCCTCCCCCATCAGGGTTATTGGAAGAAGATTGCAATGGGACCTCATCCCCATTACTGCTCTCACTGTGGAATGTTTGGTCATAGCTCTTCATCCTGTTATCGGTTGCATCCCCATCTACGGTCGACTGTAGCCCCACCTCCCGTTTCTGTGACTACTGCGGAGGTTATACACTCTTCCTCACTGCCTGTGATACCTACTGCTATGCCCATGGCGGATACGGTGAAAAATGGTTTATCTACTGATATTGTTTCAGAAAATGTTGATAAGGGTTGTTTGTTGGAGGAGAGTCGGGTGGTTGCTCCTGGAAGGCAGGACGCGATCACCGCCTCTTCTTCTACTGGAGTGGACATACTATCCGCTCAAGCTCTACCTACTGTGGAGGGTGCTCAGACTCCCCTCTATAAGGTGATTGAAGATATGGATAAAACGAACATTCATATTTAGATGACGGAAAGGGTGTCTCCTAATACCAATGAGGAAGATTTAGAGCCAAACACAAACCATCTTACTGCTATTAATCAATTAGTAGAACTACTTGTTCAAAGGGCATGTGTTTCCCAATTATTGGAAGTCTGTCCTACACAAACTAAGGAACTCATCGCTGCAACTGTCTTTCCTTCTACGGATCAGACTGAACATGCTTCAGAAGAAGAATGACAAGTTTACATTGTGTCGATGGAGGAATAAGGCTGGGGACACTGTTCAGCTTGGAAACTTAATGAATGATACCTTGGTCACTCCTAGTAATGGAACAACACTTCAGAGTTTGCCATCTAGATCCGCTCCAAGAACTAGAGGAAGAGGCCGTCTAAACTGTCTCGTCCATAGACACTTGTTTTTGCTTGTTTTTTTTTTATTTGAGTCTTTTGTATCTTTTTTGTTAGGATGTTTTGGTACCATGTATCGTATGAGTAGGACATCATCTATTGGGCCCTCTCATGCAAATTTTTGTATCGTTTTTTATTTCAATATAATCTGTCTTAGGGCTTCACATATATATATATATATATATATATATAAACTAAAAGTTTAGGTGTTACATAGATATATGAAAACTAAATTTACTATGTCATTTATGATGTTTTCAACTATTTACTTATGCAACACATCATGCTTAATGTGTAGTTGTTTCATTCATTACTATTAGTACATATAATAATAGGTAATAAATAAATCAATTTAACTTTTAAACATTGAGACTCTGTACTTGATTATGCAATAGTTTAATTTTCGTATTTGGTTTGTTCTATTTAATTAGGCTGAAGTTTTTGACAAGTTCCTGCAAGGTTCAACATTAGAAGAATGCTATGAAGCTGTTGCAGCAGTCGCTAATCGATGGCTAGACCTTTTAGATGTGAGTCATTAAGTTGCACATTCTATCTGTATATCAATTTTTTTATTGAATCACTATGATAAACAAATAATGATTGAGATTATGTTGACAACCTCTTCTATTTTTCTTCAGAATCAGGGGATAGACATTGCTGACAGTGAGCTGCTTGATTATATATCAGAATCAAGCACAATGAGCAAATCTTTAGCTGAATATGGCGAACAGAAATCATGTGCTGTGACTACTGCTAGACGCCTTGCTGATTTTCTTGGTGATACAATGGTCAAAGACAAGGGCCTACATTGTCAATACATCGTTGCCTGTGAACCACATGTGATTAACTCGCTACATGCTCATAGTTGTTTATGATTTGTTACAGTACTTGATGCTTATTGAGAAATTTTTATATACCAAATAATTTATCTTCCATTTTGAACAGTAATGCTTTATTTATTTTTTTCTTTTTCTTTATTTTTCAGTTTATGGATGTAATTCTTATTCAAACAAAAAATAGGTCAAACTTATTTTTTCAATATTCTACGTTGATGGCATGTAAAATATTGTTTTGCACAAGTTTTTTTGGCATGATGGTTTTCGTTGTTTCTTACATTGATAACTAAAGCGTGTTTGTTCATTGGTTTGAATTTGAAGATGATTTGCTGCTTATGTTCTATTTGGCATGAGTAAAGTGCTGAAATAGTCCCCCGATTATTTGCATATGGTCAGTTTTGTTCCAAAGTTTAAGAAAGTGTCAGATTAGTCCACATATTTTTTTATTATGGGCTAAAATAATCCCCAAAAAGCATTATTTTAGGGCTTAGGGTTTATTGTAGGCCGCATTAATAGTGTCCAGGATTAAATTGATACATTTATAGACTATGTAACTAAAATGACTCGACATGGAGTTGGGGGGACTATTTTAGCACTTTTCTCATTTTGGCACTTTTCATTTTGTATATTAGACAGCATGGTTCTGTTCGCGAAATGTTGTTTCATATTCAAGGAGCTTTTGAAATAACTTTTTAAAGGATTATTAGTTTTGCAATGCATTCCTCCTCTGCATGTAGCAAACTGTATGCTCCTATTGGGTCTTTCTTACACTTACGTTATATTTCCTTGTATATGTATATTTTTTATTACTTTTAAACAAACCAGTTTTGAGTTGCTTTGATGTTACTTTTTAGGTAAGTTGGCACCTTGTGCTATATTTTCTTTAATCACTGTCAGTTTGCTCGTTGTTATATTTTCTTTAATCGCTGTTATTGTTCATTGCTCTGCGGTTTCCATCAAAGTACATCTTCAGATTTCTTGGTTCAATTTAACTATTATTTTTTTCTGTGCGACATTTCAGGGTACTCCAGTAAGTGAACGTGCTATTCCTGTTGCAATAATTGGAGCTGAGCCGGGTACTGCAATTTTTTTGAACTTTTTAATATAAATTATCTTTTTTACCTATTTTGCATTTTAGAATTATAATTGAATATTCATGTTCAAATAACGCTAATCTGGCTAGTTTCTACAATGTCATTGTAGAAATTGGAAGATTTTATCTGCGTAAATGGTGCAAAATTTCATCTGGTTTTGACATTCGATCAGTTGTCGACTGGACTTATTATAAGCAACGCCTTTCTTCAGCTATACAAAAGATTATTACAATTCCTGCT
>NW_018164957.1:666133-681712 GCF_001263595.1 Phalaenopsis equestris
TACACTTCCTGCTGCAATGCAGAAGGTGAATCGGTGGCATTGCCTTTTTTAACCTTCTTTATCTTTAGGTTTTAGAAATTTGTCTTTGTTGAATATAATTATAAAGCTGAACTCTCTTATAGGTCTCTAATCCTGTTCCTAGAGTGCTGCATCCTGAATGGTTGCACAAAAAAGTACGCGAGAAGGATGATCGGTTTCGCCAGCGTAAACTAGTTGATATCTTCAGTACAACAACGAAATTTATTGATGAACAAAGGCCCAGAGACTTAGAAGACATCGTAAACATTGGGAACAGTATTAGAAGTGGTCCTCAGCCCGTGGTTCGGGACTCTGGGTTTAACAAAGAAGGTCATTCAGTAAAGCAATCTTCTCAGGTAAATGGGTTGAACATGCTACAAGGGCCTTTAATAAAACTGAATCATGAGGATTCTTCTGGAGAGAGCATTGATAAAAATGTTGATTATCAAGGATGGCTTGCGATTAAGAAAAGGAAATGGAAATTAACTCTTGAGAAACGAAAGAGGAGAAGGTAATTTTTACTGGGCATTTACAAAAAAAAAAAAAAAGAAATAAAGAGAGACTTGCTAAGTATCTTGTTTAAACTTTTGGCTTGTTAATCTATTAGAAAATGATATACAACTCTGTAGGTCAGACAGCATATTTTGTTTTCTTGATTGAAAATTAAGTTTATTTCTGTTTTTAACGTATTATATATTCTTAATTCCCCTAACTGATCCGAAAATCTTGTAGGTATTTTGTAAAGGCTTTCTTGTGGTTCCACTTTATACATCTAGTTAAAATATGTTCCACCTGCTTTCCCTTATCTGTTGGTTTCAAGATTTAATATAGAAACTGAATGATTTAATATCCAAAAATCTGAGCGTTAAAAGGATATAATGTAAATGTTAATTTAATTAAGTAGATTAATAAAAAAAAACTTTATGGAATATACTTTCTAAGAAGTAGACGGTAAAGAGATTTGTAAAAGTGCATCGTTTTATCGTTATTCTCGTAATGATATGTTAATTAAATATTGTCATCTCTTACTCAAACATATCTCTCCTAGTGTGAGATAAATTAGCAAGCTGATTTATTCTTGTTTTGGTTTAATGTTTAAATTTAAATATCTTTTGAATTGAGTTTATCGTTTAAGCTTTGAATATTAGTTTCTCATACCAATGACAAAAGGTTTTAGTGTGCGGCATTAGCAAGTGGCATCTTTTGAGTTGTTAAGGATAACTATGAATGATTCTGTTTTATATGATTTTTTCTAATAATCTGAACTGTAATTTTTTCACACATTTAAACTTATTGTTGTCTACAGGTGACAATCTATTACTCTTTGTTCTCAATAGTGAGTAAAGAGAAGAGTTCTTCTGTTTCTTTCTATAAAATGCACTTTATTCCAAAAATGATATTTCTTTTACAGCAATTTGCTGAAAGATTGAGTTTTGATTCATATAATATGTAATTAATGATTGTTAGTTCACTTTGCTGCTAATTCTTTCTAAATGAATATGAAACTTGTAGATTAGGTGGAATGAATGAATCACATCAGTCTGCTGACGCTACTAAATTGCCCGTCTCTTCTCTAAGCTACAAGCATACTAGAGAAAAGAATGGATTGAATTCATTCTTTAAAAAGCATGAATTAGCCCTTCTCAAAATGCACTGGCAGGTATGGCATTCCTTTTCATAGAATTATTCAATTACTATGATTTTTCTGCATTTTCTTTTATGATTTAGAACCTGTTAGTCGTGAAATTATGCAATCTAGGTAATACAACTTGTCTCGTGTACAAAACCTGGACGATTCCTGGCCTGGATAGTCGTGGATGGTGTCATGCTTAAGATTAACCTAGACATTCCTCGAACTTTTTATCTTAATTCTAAAGCACCTGTGACTGAGGAGTTTCCTGGAAGGCGTGTGAATAAAATTCTTCCTCATAGGAGACCTACCTTTAATCTCATCGAGGTAATCCAGTTATGGAAGTATTTTGTTTTAGCAAAAGTTTTTTTTCTGAATGTCACCTGGAAATATCTTCTTGTGGTTTGTGTGGTGATTATAGTACTTATTACAGGTTGTAATTGAGGAGGACCAATTTCGGGCTGAAAGCAAAAAACTTGCTAGTCACTTGGCAGATCCCGAAGTTGAAGTAACTATTATTTTTCAAATTTTTAGTATTCCATGCTAAAGTTTTTGCATAATTAATAAGATAATTATATCTTATTTCAGCAATGCTTTCTTCCTTTTGGCATTCTATATGATTATTTTCTGTGTAAATTATGTGGAAATTCGTAGAATGCTCTGTAAAGTGGTTCATCAAAATAATTTTGTAGATCTCAGAATACAATCCTGATTGGCTCAAGTCATTATCGTGTGAATAACCATGAAAGGAATAATAGCCAAGCTTGTCATTTCGACAATGTTTTCGTACACAATGAACTTCTCTATCTTGGCTTTATCCTTTTCAAAAATTTGAGTACGCTGTAATGTTTTACATGAAACTTGTTATTCAGGGTAGCTGCCAATGTACTGCTTGAAGGTTCCATCACATTTCCTTTTAATACATGTCGTAACAGAACTAGCAACAACAACAACAACAACAACAACAAAGCCTTAATCCCACTACGTGGGGTCGGGTACATGAATCTTTTTTCTCCATTGCGTCCTATTTAGTGTCATCTTTTCATTTAGTTATAGTGTAAATTAAGATCATTTTTAGATCATTTTTCATACAATATGCCCAGATAAGTCTAAGTCTACCTCTGCCTTTCTTAACACAAGTTGAATCTAAAACATCTACTCTCCTAATCGGATCATCAGATGGTCGACGTTTAATGTGACCAAACCATTTAAGACGACTTTCTCTAATTTTGTCCGTCACAAGAGCTACACCAACCCTATCACGGGTATATTCATTTCACATTTTGTCCCTAAGTGTAAAACCACCCATCCACCTAATTATTCTCATATCGGCAACACTTAACTTATTATCCAACATTCAGTGCCATAGAGCATTGCAGGTTTAACCGCCGTCTTATAAAGTTTTTGTTTCAGTCAAAGCGGTACTTTTCTATCACACAAAAGGCCCGAAGCATTCCTTCACTTCAACCAACCAACTTGAATTCTACTATCAACATCCCCATCTATATCACCATCGCTTTGAACAACGGACCCAAGATATCTAAATCGTTCACACCTTTTAATAATTTGATCACCAAAAGTCACACTTTTGTCACTAGAGCTATTACTACTAAAATTACCTTCCATGTATTCAATTTTAGTTCTACTTAAATAAAGGCCTTTAGACTCTAATGTAGATCTCCATAATTCAAGTTTTTCCTGGGCTTTTTCTCTCGTTTTATCCACGAGAAGGATATCGTCAGCAAAAAGCATACACCAAGGTACATCCTCTTGTAGATGTCCAGTAAGACCATCCATAACTGAAGCAAAAAGATATGGGCTTAAAGTCGATCCCTGATGTAATCCAACAGAAATAGGAAAATATTTGGTCAATCCTCCTTCACTTCGAACACAAGTAACAGAGCTAGGTCACTACATATTTCTTGTTGCAGTAAAATTTTCTTGTTTTTTTAGCTCTCCTGATTGCAGGTGTAATTATTTGAAACAATGATTTTTTGTTTTGTTTTCGTTAATCTTAGCTAAATCAGATCATTTTTTCTATGAGTTAATAAATTTCTCATTTTGCATTTTGCCTTTCTTTTCTCTTTCAATTTTATAATTTGTTCTTTGAGCTTTCCCATCTCCTGCATAATACATTATGATTTACCAGGGAATATATGAGACAAAGATGCCCTTAGAATTTCATGCAGTCCTTCAGATTGGTTGTGTCTGCCGCGTGGACAAAGTTGCCAAGGCTCGAAATGCACAAGATTGCTGGAATCTCGCTGAGTTACATATGAAGACTACGACTGAATGTTCCTATTTGGAAGAGACTATTTCCTTCTTTTATTTGTATCATAGGTGAGTAAGATCAAGCTTTTCTATGTGGTTGCATCCTAATCATTTTGTTTGTTGATTTTGTTGTAATGAGGATGATAAAGGACTTGTTGTGGAAACATCCTTACGATGCAATTACAAGTGAGTAGGAGAAAGTATTTTCAGAGGACATTGAGAATCATGTGCTTCGGGTTCAATCAACCCTTCAATCCATGAGAGAGAAGATGATTTGATCCATTAACCAAAAAGCCAAAATTGTAACTTTTTAAACAAGAGCAATAACTAGATTTTACCCAATTTCCAAGTACATCCACATCTGCAAAGAAACTTAAAGAATACTCTCACAAATTAATATTATCTTCAGCTCCTAGATTCTTTACCAAACCTAACCGGAAAATTAATTGGGTCCACAAACATGAATTGTTGAGTCCAATTTAAATTGAGTTGTTATGTTTGATCAATTTTTGATATGACTATCTATGAAGCATAAGCTCAGAACAAAGTGTGCATGTTGCACCACTGTGTGACCTTGCGTTTCAGTTCCTTGTGCTAGAGTCCTGATCAAAGCAAAATTCTGGGTCACATCTTATCGTTTGGTTCAACATCTAGCACAATGATTAGGCGCTGTCATTTTATGCCTCTTTGCTTATCATAGTTATGGAGTCATTGATCATTAAATTTCTTTCCTTCGCTCAAGTTAGTCACTTCTCTGAGGTTTATCCAAAAATTTGGCTCTCATTTGATGAAAACTTGAAGATTTGATTCGAGGTCTTTTATAGCTACAGGCTCCAATGATTAAATATATATTTTTTATAATGAGATAATTTTTTTGTTAAATTTAAGCTAATTATTAAGAGGCTAAATGATTAACATATAGTAGCATCAATCTTGAGATTCACTAAATTTGGGTGTTGGATGGATTTATAAGATCTAAATATTTTACCAAATGACCTTTTAATCTAGTTGGCTGCTTGAGCAAGATTTAAGTTAAATTTATCAAATATATAAAAAAAAAACATAAATTTTAGTATATCTTAAATTCCATGGCTCCCGCATTTTACCTTAATCCCGAATGAAGTGTTGTTATGACAACACTTAAAGACAATTTAGTCTTTATTAGCTTAAGGGCAATTTAATCATATGCAATTTATTTTTATTTATTATAAATAGGGCTAATATGTTTAGGGCTAGGGTTATGCCTGAGATTAATGTTGTTAGGGTTAGGGTATAGGAGAAATTTTCTACCTCTTAAATTGTAGGTGCTTATCTTATATTTTCATGTTGAGTTATTTGAAATTATTGCAATAAAATATTTGTTTTTTCTAATTTCTATGAAAAAATTTTCTCGGAACGTATCAAGTGGCGTCAGAGTGTTCAACTTGGAAGGATTGCAACATACATGGGTTATGTCGCGCACAGTGACAATTTAACCTAGCTGGGACACAAAAGAAAGGATTGTGACATGCATATCTTCATTGCATCATGAAAGAGTCGCGATTGGAGCTAGCACAGTCTCACGTTCGACATACGGAGACGCCAATAGAATCACATAAAACAAGCGACACAAAACAATCACGATTGTGGGATCATGTCATTCCTTCATTATTGGACCTCGTTCTACAGTCCCGATTGCGGGATCGTGACTTTGCTTCGTGATCTTACCTCACGATTATTGTCACAATTCCAACTGGCTACCATTTGAGACCAAACTGCATGATACAGTTCTGAATCAACCTACTTGGGAAGTCAGGATTGATCACTACTATGATCTCCCAATACAGTTGCAATTCCGAGTATTCTAGAAGCAATAAGGGATGGTGCAACTTACGATCTCATAGTACATACATTTTAGACTATCTATGAAACCATCGATGACAGTTCAGCGTAAGGGTGTCTTCATCATTTGTGATCGAAAACTTTCTGGGGGTATAATGATGACCACAAGAATAGAGTGTCTATAGGAGAAATTAGAGAGATGCTAGCCAAATTAGATTTGAAGTAGAGGAGCGTTTCTTGTCCTTCGAGGGGCAGATTTCGTCCATGGAGAGGTGGTTTGAGAGGAGATTTAAGGTCTTGGAAGAAATGATGAAGAAGATTATGAAGTTTCACACAAAATCGCCTCTGTCTACCATAGGTTTGGGTAACAACGTCGGAAACAGGCACGAGTAACAAAAACAAAAAAGATTCGCATGATATTAGGGCAACGTCGCTGTGATATTGGACGAAGGAATCGACAACAAATTCAAGCGACAAAATGTGGAGGGAAATGCACGACATCTTGAGTTGGGATGAGCGACAACAGGTATATTAGAACGATTTGTGATTTGAGTCTGGAGAAGATCTCTTCAAAGAAGTTTGGCTTGAGAGTCGGAATCACGGTGGGTGGGACTCCAACAAAGGGTTGCATCCAACCATGCCAGTACTTTTGCTATGGGAGCCCCAAAAGATCGGTTTGTATGTGGTAACTTTACTTCAAACGAATCAAGGCGAGTCAAGCAAGGCTCTGTTTAAACTTGAGCTTATTTATAAAATTCAAACTCGAGCTTAAATTGAGCTTTTGTAGTTTTGTTTAAACTTGAGCTTATCGATAAAATTCCAGTTTGAGCCTTAATTAGGTTTTGTGTTTTTATTCAAACATAGTTCCCATTTGAGTTTGGTTATTGTTCGTTTCATATGAGGATAATTGAGTCATTATCAAATGGATTAATGATTAAATTATTAATCCCCTTTATTTCTATCCAAACAATTTTATTGAGCAAATTAAAATTAGTATTATTGTGGTATTTTTTTTCTAACTAAATAAGACTTATTAAACAAAATAATGAGCACTATGGTTAAGCTGTTTATTTATAACCAAACGAGCTTTATGGATTTTATAAATGAGTTACTTGCTAAGCTTACAAAAATAAATGAGCTTTTAAACAAATGGGCTATTAAATGAATAACTAAAATAAGCATATAAATTAATTAAATAGATGAACTACTTAATAAATAAGTTTTATCTTATTTTATGTACTATAAATTAAAATTTAGTTTAATTTAATACACATGAGTTTTGAATTGCGCTTTAATTGAACTTGTGCACCAGCTTAAATTTAGCTTAAACAAATTTTATCAATAAGCATTAAATAGATCGTATTATGAACTTTAAATGAAACTGTTTGAGCTTCTTATTGGTCTTTTTAGCGAGCTTTAAATGATATTATTCACAAACATAATTGAACTGAATAATTTGGTGTTCAAGCTTCTTCATTTAACAATCGAGTATTCTTAAAAAATGTTCAAACTTGTTTATTAGTTAATCAAACGAACGTGAATGAGCTCTTATCAACCTGAGTTACAAGTAGCTTGTCAAACATTTGATTCATTTGCAGCCCAAGTGATAACCAAGACCAATATATTATTTACTTCAAATCCTTAAAAAGGTTCTTATGATTTGGTTCTAAGGAAGCACATATATTGAAAATCAAGGGATTCCTATTCCTAGAACAACACAATTCTTGATCTTCTGAATTCCTTGTGTGATGCTTGATTATGTTTCCAACACAAATCCTGTATCCTCTAATTGTTGCATGTGAAATAAAGGGGAAAATCCTTATTTAGTCCATTATCAAATTTAGGGGTCATTAATGATCAATTTTGATTTTTCTTTTTTGTTTGTTTGTTTTTATTTGGTTTTGCTTATGTTTTTATTTGAAACTAAAGCCTATTTTGTTCTTTTTAAAACACCTGGAACAACTTTTAGATGTTTTGAGTGTTTTTTGAAAGTAAGCTAATTTATTTTTAAAAACTAAAAAATAAGAAAATGCAATAAATACACTGTATATAATTAATACGGCTAATATGGCTAGTAGCTTTTATATACTAGATTACTCCAGGAAAGGAAGCAGATTCTTTCACTACTTCATTATGGACTGTGGGAGTGCATTGTGCAATCCCTTCTTGTGCATTTAAAGTCTATGCTAAAATAAATTGAAGTTGATGATAACTTCTTCAACTAATCGAGCTTTATATATTTTTCTTTTATTCACAGTTTATCTGATGGAAGGGCGATTTATGTTGTATATTTTCGGCTTTCTGGAACCATCTCTGTAGTGATTGTCAACCCATTTCAAAACAGAGAGCTTTCCTCCTCTCTTCTCGAAAAACAATTCCGAGAAGCTTGCCAAGCACTGTCCATGGAATCTCCCATGCAAGCATCCTATGCATCCGTGAAGGTATGGATAACTATTTTAGATTATTTAAACAAGAAATTTTCTTTCTTCTATAAGCTTAACTAGTTAATATTAGTAATCGATGGCAGGTGGATTATGTGCGTACACTTGAAGCTGGAGAAAAGCTACTGCAAAGAGTTCTAGTTGAATACAGGTTTTCTCTCTTGCTTCATTCTCTCAAACAACTTCATTTTTTGAAAAAATATAGTCGGCCAAAATTCTTGTTTTAGCATTGCTTAACCTGTTAATCAAATATCATTTAACTTCATTAAAGTAGGTGGTGATATTCAGTCTGTATTCGGACTATTCAGTAAAGGTGGGAAAGAGGATCTCATAATTGCATGAAATTACATGTTGCATTTCTTTTTGTGGGACTTGGGCGGTTCAAATTTAAATGGTACAGCTTTATTTTATTAACGTAGACATGTGCTTATGCACTCCTGTTAATGTCAGTCTGTTTTGACTGTAGTTGCCTTTTTCTTCTTCTTTTTATTCATCAAACTACATGCACCCTGATCTTTGAATATCAACACGAGATGCTTGTTAGTTCATATATAGGTGTTCAGGTGATGGATCAAGTAAATGCTAGGTCAGTAGGGGATAAATATGGTAAAGCTACTTGATTTTAGTAAAGAAAAAGTTAGGGATAAAGAAGTTGTAAGAGATATTCAAACTTAATACCATCATTATTTGTAGGGTGTTTTATTGTCCATTAAAATCTCAAGAAATATAAATTTTCCTAAAATAGTATGAGCAACTTGAACTTTAGTATAATTGTCTTGCTTTATTTAATTGTGCACTTCTTTTATTTTTCCTGCATTTACATCTAGTATAAAGTCTTTGTCGGCCATATTATTTTATCTTACAAAATGCCTTTCAGGGTGTTTGATATAAAAAAAATTTATTGTTTAGAGGGGTCATCTTATAAAATTTTCATTTTAGTGTGAGTGGTATTTTTTTATCACCCAATAGGTCTGATGCATTCCTCCACTTCAACCAACCAACTTGAATTCTACTAATAACATCCCCATCTATATGACCATCACTTTGAACTATAGACTCGAGATGTCTAAAACAATCATACCTTTGCATGGTTTGATCACCTATAGTTACAACTCTACCACTAAAGCTACTACTAAACTTAAATTCCAAACGAAGGCCTTTAGAATCCAATGTAGATTTCCATACTTCGAGTTTTTTCTTAAATCTTCCTCTAATCTTATCCACAAGAAGGATATCATCAAAGAAAAGCATACACCAAGGTACGTCCTCGTGTAAATGTCCTGTAAGTGCATTGATAACTAAAGCAAAACGATATGGATTTAAAGCCAATCTCTAATGTAATCCAACTGAAATAAGAAAATATTTGATCAATCCTCTTGTTCGAATACAAGTAACATTGAATATAAGTCATATCAACACCTTTCTTCTATAGAACTCTCCAAGGGACTTCTCTTGTAACCTTATCATAAGCTTTTTTTCAGTCAATAAAAATCTTTATTCTCTCTTTACTTCTCAATCAAACCTCTCAATAAATATATAGTTTTTATAGTAGATCTGTCCGACATAAATCCAAATTGATTATGAAAAATCTTTGTATCACGACTTAACCTATGTTCAATTATCCTATCCTATAATTTTAAAGTATGACACATTAAATTAATTCCTCTATAATTTGCGCACTCTTGTGCATCTCTTTTATTCCTAAAAATGGGACCAAAAAACTCTTCCTCCACTCCTCTAACATCTATTTAGTTTTTAAAATAATATTAAAGAGTTTAGTAAGCAAAGGAACTCACAAATCTCTTAGATATTTCCATACTTCAATCTAAATATTATTAAGTGATGCCGATTTTCAACCATTGATTTTCTTTAAAGCTTCTTCAACTTCTCTTTTACTATTGTGACAATAAAAATAAAACTTTGTATTATTATTAACATTATTAAAATTGCTAAGGTCGACAATATTTTCAAAAACTTCATTAAAAAGTTTATCAAAACAGCTCACCCACCTATGTTGAATATCCTTCTCTAAGAAAAACACATTTTGATTTTCATAATTAATACACTTAAATTAAATTTTTACTTTTAGTTTCTCTTTGTTTGACTTGTTTATACATATATTTTTCACTTTTTTAGTATTTAATTTATTATAAAGATAATTAAAAACAGAACTTATAGCGTTGCAAATTATTCTCTAAGATTCTCTGTGTCATTTTGTATTTATAGTTTTCAAAAATTTTATATTTAAACCAAATTTTATAACTCAACTTCTTATATGTTATTTATTGCACATTATTATTTCACCACAAATTATTTTTATTTATAAATTTTTTTTCTTTTGATTCTCCAAGTATTTTTGCCACTTGTTTAATAGTGTCTCTTTATCTCACATTGAATTCATTTTTTCATGAACATTCCAAATCTTGAAAAGTTGAAGTTTACTTATATAAATAATTTTATTTGTGTCATTTAGGCGTTTATATCTAATTCTATGATAATATTTTCTTGTTTTATTTATTTTACAATTCTTCATTTTAAAATCCAGAGCTAATAACCGATGTTGAGTATTTAAATTTTCACTTGGAATGACCTTACAACATTTACACTCTCGATTTACTTTTTTTCCTCATAAGAAAATAATCAATATGTTTTATTAGATCCATTATTATATGTAATAATCTGCTCATTTATTTTCTTAAATAAAGTATTATCAATAACAAAATCATATGCTAAAGCAAAATTTAAAATTTTTCTACTTCATTAATCACACCAAAACCATAGCCACCATAAATATTTCTAAAATCTTCTACCACTCTACCAAGATGTCCATTTAAATCCCTTCCAATAAAAAATTTGTCTTTAAGATGTTCATTTATATTAATTCTTCGAGATCATTCCATAATTTTTTTAATCTTATATCTAAACCTGCTTGAGGAGCATAAGCATTTATAACATTAAAATCCTTCCTATCAACGACAACTTTAGAGCTATAATTTTATTTTCAGTTCTATTAATTTTTACAACACTATCTTTCAAAATCTTATTTATTATTACACCTAAATCATTTCTAATGTGATTCCTACTTGAATACCAAAGTTTAAAACTTGAGTTATAAATCTCTTGTCTTTTTTTCAACCTATTTAGCTTCTTGAATACATAAGATATTTATCTTCCTATGAACTATAATATCAACTTATTCCATTAATTATTCGTATGAGTATCTATATTCCATGATTTTATCCAAATCTTAGTTTCATGGTTTAACTTCCTTATCACATCTGTCAGTAATGTAGGAACCATTGCTTATTTGACGTTACACCCGAGCACCTGTGTAGCAAACCTTGCACACTTTTTGCTTTATTCAGGTCATGCACTGAATGCAGTGTTATAAAAATCAAATTAATGCCATTCCTCGTATGCATTGACGCTAGTGCTTCTCCTATCTTTAGTTCAATCTTCACGCACTAGTGCTTCTCCTATCTTGTCGGTTTGTTTCTTTCTCTTTTTAAATCTCTCTTCTTATGAGCTTAATGTTGACTAGAACAAGGCATAACACAACAAATTCACTACCCAATATAATTCTCATATCTATCTTGTTTACGGATTTATTTTTCTGCGATGTTGTGTTTTCTTACAGCTGCTCCTCAATTTATCTATATATGCTATTCTTGTTGTCGTCAAGATTGTTTGTGTGGAGTCCTATCGAAACCAAGAAAAATATGCATGTCTTTCATGCATGGTAGCGTTTTCCAAAAATTCTCTAAAGTCATACCACATAAAAAGCTCTCCAGTTTTCTTCTGAAGTCAGAAATGTTTGACTAACGCCTTAATTTTTCTTTTCAATCAAAACTCTTACTTTTCTTTATCTTCATATAGAAAGAAAGTCGGCCTTCCTCATACTCCCTCATTCATTCATTAAGTTGGAGAATCCACAGGAGGCTCACTCGTTTGCTCTATGCACCATCAATATTGTTTTTTCTTAACGCAGTGTTAACCTAATTTTAGCTATGCTCTCTCTTATGCACTTATCATGTAGATTTTTCTTGCATGATGGGGATTGGCTTGTGACAGCACGCTTTTTTAAACCCTCTAATATCAGAGTTAACCCAAACCACCACTCATACGATAGAATTTTATTGTTGATTCAAAGGAAGTACAACATGGACACTTGGAGGAAAAACAACACTACCATGTGAATGATAATATAAGAAGTAACGACTCAACAAGTAACAAAATAAGTATTACAAAAGGGCAGGAATAGTACTAGACAGCGTCAGAAAGCGGTGAGGAAGAGTCAGCAACGGTTACATGATTGTCGGGGTGACCTGCAGTGGCTGGAGTGGTGTTGGGAGAGTCTGGAGAGGTCGACGGTCTGCGGTAAGAGGCGCCAAAGAGGGAGGCAGTGGCAGAATGACTGTCGCGTGATGTTGGAAGGTGATGCGGCCTACTTAGAGAGGTGTAGGATGAAGCTACAGTGTCTGTCAGTTGGGAAGGACTTGAGGACCCTACAACTTCCTGGAGGAGGCACAGGAAGGAGGGTTTGCGACCGAAGTATGTCTGGGGGAGGCGGAGGGTGCCTATGAGTGTTAGAGGAAGCATAGGAAGGAATGGTAGTTTGATAGAATAGAGTATTCAGTACCTCAAGTGAGGTGCAACCGAAGCACCCTTCACCATTAGTTACAACTCTTACAAGGAAAATACCAAGAGACAAACTTGAAATCAGAACTAAAAAACAAGCTCTTTAGGACCTAAGCAAAAAATGTATAAATAAAGAGAAAACTAGCAGCCAACAATGGGAAGATCTGAGAAAGGAAGTGGAGAAAATTTCAAGTTTTGAAGAGGGGCGATGGAGGCGAGATTGCAATGGCTAGGAGGCAAGCAGAAGAATAGGCATGGAAAGGAGTTGATCACGAGAGAAACAGTCAAGGGGAATCACATGCCATAGTAGAAATGGACCGGTTTCGGTTCGGCAGGAAGGCTGGACCGGTTTCGGTTCGGCAGGAAGGCTGGACCGCGTCGTGTCAATCTCATGGGGTTGAAAGAGTTTCGTCATAATTTGTTGAACCTTCTAGTTCTTCGTAGTAGAGAGTGAGATATGCGACATTGAATGTTGTTGAAATTTTGGAGTCATCTGGTAGGCCAATTTTTTCTGCATTGTCATTGAACTTCTTAAGTATGCGGAAAGGTTCGTCGACTCAGGTTTTGAGTTTCCCATGTGCTCCGACGCAAAATCGTTCCTTCTTCAAAGGTTATCTTTTTTTTTTAGATTTGTTAGCCTGTGCTTAATATTTGTGGTTTTGTTTAAAAATTGTTTACCCAACTTCCTTATGAATTTGTTGAATTTGATAAGCATGCTCTGTAGCATCCTTGCTGATATTTGTTGGAGGTATAAGTGGAATCAACTCAAGAGAAGTGATCGGGTTGCTGTTGTATGCAATTTTGATTGGTGTGTGTCATGTGGTTTTGCTGGCTGGTCTATTGTAGGAAAATTTGGCTCAAGTGAGAATGAGATCCCATTATTTTATGTTTTAACCAATGAATCATCCAAAATATTTCCAATCTGTCTAGCGATGTTCTGCAGAATTGAATTAGAGAAGTGGCTCGGCAATTTAATGTCTTGATCGAAAGTAATGGTCCTAGGAATGTCGTGAAGCGGAACGTTTTCACGGAAGTACAAATCAGTAATATGAGATGTATCATGGCAGCCAATGAAATACACCATCTTTGAGAAACAGTCAACTACGACCATGACAGAATCATTATTCCTTTGCGTGCGTGGTAATCGTATGACAAAGTTCATGTTTACATTGACCCAAGGCGCTTCAAAGAATGGTAAAGGTGTATACAATCCTGTATTTTGGTCATGTGTTTTTGCGATATGACAAATCTTACATTGTCGAACACGTCGCTCCACTTTTCGAGTTAGTCGTGGCCAAAAAAATATTCTCTCATGAGTGCGAGAATTTTATCTCTGCTAAAATGGCCGGCCAATCCGCTATTGCATAGTTTCATCAAGATGCATAATTTATTGTGGTGGAACAAGTAGTCATCCGTTTTGTAGAATTGCTCATATGGTTTCTTCTGACACTATTCCCAGATTTCCTGGAAGTCTTCATTTGTCTTGTATAAGCCTTTTTTAACTTCAATACTTACCACGTGTGCTTGCAAGGATGTGATCAATTAGTAGCGATGGCTCGGAGCGTCCGCGATGCGGTTCTGATTCCCGATTTTGTGTTTGAGCAGGAACTTAAAGGAAGTTAAGAATTCTACCTAGGTAGCGTGACACCCTTTGAGTTTATTCTGAATATTTAAAAAATTTAGAGCTTCTTGATCCGTGAATAGGGTGAACTCAGTTGTAAGTAGGTAATGACTCCAGTGTTCAAGAGCTTAATAATTCATAAAATTCTTTGTTGTAGGCAGAGTATTTTCTTCGATTCTTATTTAGTTTTTCGCTAAAATAAGCAATGGGGTTAGCATCTTGACTTAGTGCAGCGCCAATGTGGTTGTCAAAACGACTCTTTGTTCGCGAATAGTTCGTGTTGGGCTCATTAAGAAACTCATGTTCGATTCGTTCCCTAAGTTAACGAGCCGAACATGAATATTTTTTTTTTGTGCTCGATTTATAAACGAGTCGAACTCTAACATAGATTTGTTTGTTCATGTTCGGCTTGAAACACTACTCATCAACTATATATAATTGACTACAAGGCTACAGAGATTTATAATAAATTAAAATTATTAATAAAAAAATAGAACAAAATTATATTAAATAATCTTTAGATGATATCTTTATATCAACAATAAGATTTAAATCTTACCCAAACACTTAACATTCTACGGTTGCGTGATAACGGTTGTTAAAATGACTTTTTGTTCGCGAATAACTCGTGTTTAGCTCGCTAAGCAAACAAGCCGAACACGAACACACGTCTTGTGTTTAAAATATAAATGATTCGACATGAATAGAGATATTTTTAATGAGTCGAACACGAGTTGAGCCTGTGCTCACTCGTCTGTAGCTAGTTTACACCCCAAAACGCCAATGCTTACGTCGAAAGCCCTCACTCAACCTCAAATTTTGATCCCCGTGCTAGACACATTATAGCCCAAAAAAATACTTGATTTATGAGGAAGCGACACATCTTGGGATGGACATACAGTTGTTCGCATCGTAAGGCCTCGAATTCTGCCTGTAGGTGTTACAAGTGGTCTTCTTCGGATATACTTTAAACCAAAATATCATCAAAGTAGACCACCACGAATCTTTTAATATGGGCTCGAAAGGCTTGATTCATTAAGCTCGTGAAGGTGTTTGGCGTGTTGGACAGGCCGAAACACATTACTGTCCATTCATGGAGATCTTCTTGTGTCTTGTAGGCGGTCTTCCATTCCTCTTCC
>NW_018164957.1:681722-702183 GCF_001263595.1 Phalaenopsis equestris
TTCTTCTTCCGATCGCATTCTAATCTGATAATATCCGCTCGGTAGGTCAATTTTTGAGAAGACAGTGGTCTTGTATAACTGATTTAAAAGATAGTCGAATCATGGTCTAGGAAAGCGATATTTGATTGTAATTTTTTTAATGACATGACTTTTAATATACATCCATAAGGAGTTATCTTTCTTGGGTACTATGAGGGTGGAAACAACACCTGGGCTGGTGCTTCTCTTACTAATCTTCTCTTAACAAGATCCTACACCTAACGTTGGAGTTCCTCATACTCTGTCGGTTGCAATCGTTAGGCGGGTCTATTTGGTAGGACCGGCCTTGGTATGACGTCGATGATACGTTGAATGTCCCATAGTGAAGGTAATTTGTCTGGGAGATTGTCGGTTTTGACGTCTTGGAAATTATGTTGGAGTGGTTTAAGTTGTGTAACTATCTTATTATCTTGTTAGTACCTTCTAGGAGGACCAGAGCTAGTGCTATCGACGAGTTGCAAATTGATTGCAAGAAAGTGCCCATGATATTAACACGTCTTTAGCGTCGACGGTAGCCTCGCATCTTTTACATACAATAACATGATGTGTTTTCCATTCTTCTTGAATGTGTTGATGTTCCTGAAGCCGTTGCGCTGCATTTTTAGGTCGAATTGTCATGGTCTCGCCAGAAGAATGTGACATGCGTCCACTGGGACTACATCACACCAAACTAGCTCTTGGAGTTGATCATCGATGGAGAATTTGACTAACAGGATTTAATCGACGTGAATCTCGTATCCTTTTTTGAGTCACGTGAGAGAGTAGGATCGCGGATGTTTTTGTGTGGCTAATCCTAATTTCGTGACCATTAGGGTGAATACGACGTTTAAATATTGAATCCGTTTCCATATTTACAATGTAATCATCGATGAATGCCAAAGCGGCGTGGGCGATATTCATCATCCCTGACATCATCGCAAGGAAATAGATTTAGGTCTTCGTCGTGGTGTCCTCTTCGACTCTCGATGTCACGGTCAAAAGTAATGTTTCCTTGAGTCCCATCATCCATTTCAGTCAATCGTTGTTGTAAGCGACAAATTTGTCGTCGTATTTCTTCCCGGGTTGGGTCCAGCACATATCGACGTGGAGGCGTGTTCAGAAAGGTTTCGGGAAAGAGATGGGGGATGGAAGGAGAATACAAGAAGAGAAAGAAAAAATGAAAGATGAAAAGAAGAGAAAGAAGAAGAAAAAATATTTTAGGTGGATTGGGTGGGGGCGGATGTTAGAGAACCCTACGTTAGGTCTAGGATTGGGCTAGCTCTGATACCAGAGTTAACTTAAGGCGCAACTCAAATTTCGAAGGATGTACACCATGGACTTTTGGACAAAAAAAAAAAAAAAAAAAAAAAAAAAAAAACCACAAACATTTTGAGTACTTGCCAAAACTTTGTCACAACACATACATGTGAATTTGCAAATGAACAATAACGTATCCATTAGAGTCTAATGAGAAATGTGCAAATGTGCTCCAAAAAGCATATAAATAACAGAAAAATAATCAAATGTACGTGATGGTGGAAAATATGCTATACTCATTTTCTATTGTGAAAAATTCTTTGTGGCACTCCACACGTACTTCATCAAGTCATGGGGATGATAAATGCTTTTGGTATTTGATCACATTTTTAAATAAAAAAATGAATAAAAAGAGAACAAAAGAGAAGAAAAAAATATGAGATAAAAATAAAAGAACATAAGTTTTTTTGTTAAACTATGCAAAGATGCCAAAAAAAGTTTGAAAAAAAATTCTTAGAAAATGTCTTGGAACTTTTTGGATCATCTCACACTAATTTGGAAGTGACTTATTTTCTCACTATAAATATAATACTGCAACAAAATTTTACTAGAATGAAAAAATAATGTTATACTACCAAGAAAATATAGGGCTTGCATTCTAGCCTAATCCTTCACATGTTAAGAGTGAAATTGCTACGGTCTTTATTTCATCGATATTTTAAATTTTAGAACAATAATTATAAAACTTAATAGGCCATGCTGTTAGTTTGCATGGCCATAGTACCCCCACCATTATTTGACATGCTAGTAGTGGTGTCGACAGAGCCAACATACTAGCAACAAAGTAAAAAAAAAAAAATGATTGTTAATTTCTCATGCCAATCTACAAATCTGTTTCATTTGATTGGAGAACATGTATTTGACCTTAATAGCCAAAATTATTGACATTGCATTTACATAAGGCCTTCAAAGCCTCCTTTTTTTTAGATTTATTTGATAAAGGAAACTCTATGAGCTACTTTGCCTTTATAGCAAGTCGGAATTCTAAACTTTAGACATGTTTATATATTGCGGTTGGGCTGATGGAGTCTATAACGCAATAATTGTTTGAGAATTGATTCTTTATATACAGAAATAGAGTTGATAAGGTTTATGATCCAATAGATATCTAAGGCCTGATCTTTACGTGCTGATCTACAGTTGGATATCTAAGGCCTGATCATTACATGCTGAGCTAGAGTTAAGATCTTTAATTTGAAATAATTTTTTTTTTCCAAGTTCGGTTGCAAGTTGTTGCGTGGATCAAATTGTTTTTATTAAGAGCAAGACATCATATTTTGGAGAGTAGCTTTGATCAATAATTCTCTGTGATTGAGAGAGGTTTGCATCTATGAAAATTCTCAAAGCAATGAGAGAGTGCTTCTTAGAGAGCAAAATCTATTGGTATTCTCTTATATAAAATTTCAAATTGTCTATTGAAAAAATTAACTTTAATGTTAACTTGACCTCATTCAATGTATCTTGGTATGGATTTTCAAATGTTGCAATACTCATGGACATGTCTTGGGGTTAATTGTATCTTAAAATTGCTTGTTATGTAGCATATATGATAGTATGCGGCATTATTTTTTTTTTTTTTTTTTTTTGGTGATTTATCTTGTTTTGCAGCGGTCTGCATGAGTTCATTTGTGTTCTCCGCTTAAAATGAGTGGCTGGAGAGAACTCTGATTACTATCATTCATAGTAGATATAGATTGACCTCCTTTTTTAAATTTACTAAACAACACCATTTTCAGACTTCTTCATCCTGGACCTACCGTTGCTGTCATAGAATGCCCTAATTTCTATGTGATCAAGTCAGCGGTACATGCACTAGATGATTTTCCTTGCATTTGTACTCCTTGTAACACTCAGGACAGCAACTATCAGGTACTTAGTAGCGTTTACTTCAGCTGATTTTTAAGTTTTTTATGCACCTTTTCTCATGATCAATAAGCACTTCACTTTTTTTGTTCTTTTAGGCTCTTGGATGGCAAGTGACGGCTGCAAAAATTGGCATGCACCGGTGCGCTGCATCCTCCCGGTGGTTTACTGAAAGAATCTTACTATCCAGATATGCACATGTAAATTCTCTTAATTATTAGTGATGCTCAAACTTTGAACCGTACATCTATTGCTCTATAATTCTTTAGTGTAATGGTGAAACAGGTGCCAATAGGAAATTTTGAAACTGATTGGCTCTTATTTACTGCTGACGTCTTTTTTTCTAGAGCATTGCGAGATCAACAGCAGGTTACAAACTTGTATTCTTATTTTAAGTTTATCATTTAGAAATGTCTTTGAATTTATGGATTATTTCAAACTAAAAGATATTATTTCTAGTTAATTATATTGCATAATTCTTCTCATAAAAAGAGCTGTTTAACTTATTTTCTGACTGTATAGGTACTTTGGGTATCGGATGATGGCATCCCAGATTTAGGAGGCATATATGAGGGAGATACATGCTTTGCTGATGAAGTAAGAGCTTTGACTTTATTTAAGAGGAAAAACATCATACTAAAAGAAAAAAGATTTGTATTTTATCACTTTCTGGTTCATTTAAGTTTTTTTTTTCTTGACACTATTTACAGTCAAGTTTGATCAAAATACATTTCTGTGCAGCTATATTTATTTCACTTTTCTTTGGTTTAATAAATTGTATACTTTATATAAGTAGGTCAATCAACCGGTTCTCACTTATCCTGGAGCATATAGAAAGGTGGCTGTTGAATTAAAGGTATTGATTGACGCAATTTGTTGTACTGTTTCATTTCTCAAACACAAACAGGATTTGCCTAAATAATTTGCATCTTTCTCTATAGATTCATCACCTAGCTGTAAATGCTTTACTTAAAAGTAGCCTGGTCGATGAAATGGAAGGTGGATCATTGTTCGGATATGAACATGATGCAAATTACGGATTATCTTCTAATGAGGATAATGATAATGATGAAGCTAGTTCTTGTGCGTCTGCATTTCGAGTGCTTAAGCAATTAATTCAAAGATGTATTTCTGATGCTGTAGCGTCTGGAAATGAATATGCTGATGCAATTTTGCAGCATCTTTACCGATGGCTTTGTAGGTAATTTTTAACTCAACTTTTGGAAGTTCTGCTTTCTTCCTTTGTATCAGAATTGAAGAATTGATATGCGTGCAGTAATTTTATTTTAATTGTCTGATTACTCCATGTGTAGCCCCATGTCAAAACTACATGACCCTGCACTTCATCGAGTTCTACACAAGGTATGTGTACTTTGTAGTACTAAATGTGTTTGAGCAGTAGAAATAGGACAATATTTTGTTTAGATGAATTTATTGTTTTTAACATGTGCAGCTTCCAGTATGATTCATATGATAATATTTTAGAAAAGAAATCTTGGATTTGATTTGTAAAAATTGAAACTCTTAGCATTAGAGAACCTCTAAGAATGCTTGTTCAAGTTTGCCTAATTATGATCAGCTATTTATTTTGTTCCTATGTTTGAGAATTTCTTATATTCTTAATTTTTTTTTTCTTTCAACTCTAGAATTTTTTATTCATCACATTTTCTTTTGATTTCCATCTTTGACAGATCATGAAGAAAGTATTTGCTCTGCTTTTGGCCGAGTTTCAAAAGTTAGGAGCTACTATCATATTCGCTGATTTCTCTAAAATCATTATAGACACTGGAAAGGTTGATATGTTGGCAGCAAATGCTTATTGTGACTGTCTGATCAAAACCCTGCAAACAAGGTATGTGGCACGACTTTTTGGAATATAGTTTGATTGTTTTCCAACTTAGTTTTCATTATATGCATGCCATTGTTTCTATGATAGGGATCTCTTCGAGTGGATTGAGCTTGAACCACTTCACTTCTGGCATTCATTATTATTTATGGATCAGGTAAGTCATGATCTACTTTAACATGCCCATTCTCACAATCTGTTCTGCTTTTTTATGTGTGTTTCTAACATTTTAAAGCAGTTGGGTTTTTTTTTTTTTTGTATTTTTATATTATTACTTGAAATACATGTTTAGTGCATTATAACATATTTAGTTGTTTTGCGTATTTGTAAAAACAAGCTAATTTATGTTTTAAAACAAAAAAAAGCAAAAAATCTACTAAAAAAATATGTTTTTTTTAAATAACAAAACAAAAAGTGGTTTCAAACAAACCCTTAGTCTGATGAAAGAAATCCGTCTGTCTGTGATGACTTACTGGCATTATCTAATTATGCTTTTGATTTATTTACCTTTCATATTTCTTGCCTCCGCCTGCACTCCAAATTCTATAGTGGCTTTTCTTGGCCTTCATATTTGGGGCATTTACACACAATTCTTATGTGTTTACGTATCTCGCACCTATAATTTAATATTTACACACGTGGCACTCAAATTTTTAATATCACTTCAAAAATAGCACTATTACAATTTTTAAAAGTGAAATATGGAAGTAGCACTATTACAATTTTAAAAGTGAAATATATATTTTCATGCATTCGTTTAAAGCAGCAAAGTCTTACATATATTTGTATGTATGTTTAGCTGTATATATGTATGTATTTGTGTGTGTCTATGTCTGCGTGACAGTGTGTGTAGATATGAAAGTATAGGTGTGAAATATACATAAGATTTGTGTGCTACGTATGTAAATTTCCCTTCATAATTAGGCTGACGGTTAAGCTTAGGATTTTCCTTGATTTGCAGCTTTGTTACTAAACTTTGGTTCTACATGACAGCATAATTTTGGAGGGATCCAGGCAAAATCCTCCATTGATTCTTTGGCTGAAAATGTGGATTGTGATTCTCAAGTAGATATTATTTCTAGTTGGAGCATAGCAGACTATTTGCCAAAAGTGACTCAGGTTCATATACGCCTTCATATCAAACACCGCATTAGATCAAATCAAGCTCTGCAAAATTATTAAAACGTTGTATTTTCATTGAATGTGTTCATTCATGTTTTTTATTTACAAATATGATTTACTTTTTTTTTTTTTTGTGGGGGGCCAAAACAGGACCATTTTATTTTGATTGTTTCTGAATTCTTATATCTCCCATGGAAATATTTAAAAGCGCAAATAGCAAGTTCTAACATCAAAAGGGATGCCACTTCTACTCAATCCATTACTGTTTCAACTGCTGAAACACTTGAATCCTGTGTTAACGAATATCTGAAAGAGCAGGTATTTAAGATCCTTTTCTTAATGTTTTTCAACTTATTTAAGATTAAAGGTTGAACGGCTTCGCTTATCGTTGCAGATTAGCTGCTATTTCTCAGAAAAACTGTTAAAGATTGTTTGTGATACGCTTCACCACTTCAAAGCAAAGAACAATGTTGTTGATAATACGGAAAATCATGATTTCAAACATTTTGATACTTCTCATTCAAACAAAGGAAATGCTGCATTGGAATTTATTAAACACGTCTGTGCTGTTCTCACACTTGATGAGAATGTTCAGCATGATATCTTGGTATGATTCCCCTTATGGTTTCAAGCACTGGTTTTCTTTTATTGATCTCTAAAATTTATGGGTATTTTTGCAGAGATTGAGGAAGAACCTTTTGAAATTAGTTCGTGTGAAAGAGTTTGCCCCAGAAGCACAGTTCCATGACCCATGCCTATCTTTCACTCTGCCAAATGTAATTTGCAGGTGTGCTTCTCTTTAAAATTTAAATGTCTTCTTCCCTTGATGTAGGCTAATATTATTGGAAGTCCTCAGTAGTCAGTATAGCAGTCTCTGGAAATATACTTTTGGGGCATTTAATTACATACCACTTACTTTTGGGGCATTTAATTGCATTTACATATCTAGCACCTAAACTTTGATTTATAAATTTATACCACCCAAATCTTTGATAAAATATAAAAAATACCACCTTTTTTAACGTTTAAAAGGTGGCATACACTTTTCATCCATAGATTAGGTGTGCAGTGTATGTGAAAATTAAAATTTAAGTTTTAGATATGTAAATACATAAGAATTGAGTGGTATGTCTTGTAAATCTTCCTCTATTTTTACTACAGGGACATGATATGAAATTTCACTTCAGGTTGTATTCTTGTTTTCACTGAGATCGTTAAACCTGTTTTGGCAGCTATTGTAATGACTGTAGGGACCTTGACTTGTGCCGTGATCCGACTCTCCTAGAACGAGATTGGCATTGTGCCGCACCACACTGCGGTCGACCGTACGATCTCGAACAAATGGAAAATTCCCTCCTTCAGATTGTTCGGCAGAGAGAAAGACTTTACCATTTGCAGGATCTGGTCTGCCTGAAATGCAGGCAAATTAAGGCCGTGCATTTAGCCGAGCAATGTTCGTGCGGTGGCTCGTTCAGGTGCGTGGAAGATTCGTCTGAATTCCTAAGCAAAATGAAAGTGATCATGAGCATCGCGAGCCGCCAGAAACTCCAGCTGCTCAAGGATTGCATCTCATGGATATTGGAAGTCAAGCATTAAGTCTATTGCTTCAACATGATTTTTTAAAATTAAAAATTTAAGTTATGAGCTGTAAGCCTGTAACCATGTTTAGTTAGGTTGTATATATTATCTATGTAAAAGGAAAATACATAAAATTTTTCGCATGGAATGATGGAACTCCCCACATTTGTGATGTCCGGCGGAGCTTCCATTTTTTTTTTGTTCCAAAATAGTATATGATATGCGAAAGATTTTCTGACGACAGATTTGAAGTCGCTATAAACCCTATCATATTAGTCATCAAAGTTGGCTCCCCTGTGAATCAAAATTTCACGTTTCCTTGTAAAGTAAGCAAATAGTTGTGGAATAAGTCGCAGAGTTCTGGTTGAGCTGTGCTGCAGTTAACACGTCTATTCCATTACACTTTCGTCCGTCAATGTAAAAGTACTAATCACTGAAGGCTACAATGCTTTTATTAACGTTTTCTCAACGATTAAAGACAAAAAAAAAAAGGTTTATTATTTGATATTGATCTAAAATGCCTGTTTAGTTGTGCAGATTTTTAGTAACCGGTCATGTTTTGTGATTCCAAATTCATCGTGTCCAGCACTAAGCTACAATCGTGCATTATTAAAAGGGGGAATTTGCATATATACCACTGAATTCCTATGTATTTATATATTTAACATTATTTTTAACATGTATACCACGAATATTGTTCATATCACATCAAAATGTGAGTTTTCTAACTTCTAAAGAGTAAAGTACACAATTTTCATGCATAGAAAAGCCGAAGTTTAGGTGTTAGATATGTATTTTGAGTGGTATAAATGTAAATTTTGCTTGAATAAATTTATATATTTATAAAAGAAAGCTTTTGTAAAATTGAGGTAGATTAAAAAATATAAACGATTTATTATTTATCCACATTATTTTCTTAATATATATATATATATATTGATATCTCTCGCACCTAAACAAACATTATTTTGTATTCTGAATGAACAGTTGGAACCTGTAAGTGATTTTTTTCAAACATTATACATAAACATCTATAAATTTATTTTATTTTTTAATAAACAAAACAAACAAATTGTAAATAAAGTGAAAGAGAAGTAAAACTTTCACCTTCTAGCACATCATGCACCTTCCTAGTTTCTGAAGGCATTGCAAGCCCACCATTTACGCAAATTTTTACTTTTTTTTTTTTTGGTTTTGTAAATGGTTTTGTAAAAGGAATTGTTGAAGGAATTGTTGAGATTTTCAACATTATGGAGGAGGAATGGCGGACTTATTCAGCATATTGACCATCAAAAAAGATTCTCATGTCTCTGCTTCGAGCTTCACTCTAATAGATGATTTGGTTTCTTATAGAGAAAAAAATGGAATTAATATATATACCTCCCAATTCTATTGATTATTATTCTTTTAGTATCATATAAATTGTTAAATCAACTACACTTAAATGCACTTTTCCAATTGTGGTATGTTGGTAGAGCTGTTTTTTTGAAGGTTGCAAGTTCCCTCAAGTCAAAGATTTGAATCCCCCTCTGGCCACCCGGTAGTGAGGGTGGCTAGGGGCTCGAATAATAGCCTCAGACCATTCTATATATATATATATATATATATATATATTGCGTTAAAAACAATTTAAATTAGGAGAAATTATGAAATGTTAGTCACTATTAATGCCTGAATAACTGTAGCAATGAATAAATTTAACAGAGTTTGTATTTTTTTTCTACTGCCAAATAAAAAAATTAACTTTGAATATTTCAAAATATTAAATCCAATAAAATTTTAATGAAAATAAATATGCAATGACTCTGAAAGTTGCAGTTGGGCTTAGGTACACCAATTCTTATTGATAAAATCCTTTTTTTTTTTCCTCAATAATTTCCTTATACAGATTTGCAGAATAGGTAGTTTACTTGGGACTTCTGTTAATTGTTTGATCAATGGCTGTTGCTTGCATTATTGAAATAATTAAATAATTAAATAAAGATTGAGTTTTCCAGGGCCGTATCAAAGCAGTTTTTCCCTGAATGATGAGCCTTGTCATGTTCCATTATTTAATACTTATTTAGGAAGAAAATTTTGCATATTTTAAAAGGAAAATTTACATACATGTCCCTCAATTCTAATGTATTTACAAAATCTAGCATCTAAGCTTCAATTTTTACAGGTATGCCATTTGATGAAATAAAAATTTTGAATGGTATAAATGTAAAAAAATAAAATTTTAATGGTAAATGTGTAAATATTTAGGAATTGGGTGGTTTGTATGTCAATAGCCCTAATTTTTAAATAGAGTTCTAACCGCTTTTCTTTTTTCCTACGAAAAAAAATTTCAATTCTTTGCAAAATTTATATTTGCCGGCATTGCTCGACTTAATTAATTATTATTATTCTTCACCTTTATTTCTAAGAGAGCACCAAAAAATATATGAAAAGTAATTTTATTTCTGTTTAATTATTTTCTTAAAATTATTTTCACTTATTTTCTATTAAGGATCTGTTTTGGGCAGCTTATTTAATGCGATGGCGTTTCGAAAAGGCACCTGACCTGTTTGGGTGAACTGTATTTTGGCAGCTTATGCGTTTTCAAAACGTAGAGAACAACATTTTAACACTGCATCTATCTAGATACGGTGCGAGCTTATTAACAATGATTTGAGCCACACACAACTTATCAACAGATTTATTTTTAATAAACTTATGAACAGATTATTCAATAAATTACAGGTCATTTAATGGCCTGGGCCGCCATCTTCTAAAGGCAAGCATTAATGGGCATTCACTATGCACAGGGCCCACCGGGCCCCACTCGCTAAAGCCAGGCCAATAAATTTTCGCCACGCGCACTCTTCTCATAGAAACGGGACACAGCTTTTCTATCTTCGGTCAAGGGGAACACGATTTGCTGCTGCTTATTTGAATAATATTAATATAGACACATTTAAACATTTATAATTCAGTGATTTGTGATTGTCCAACCTCCCTATTTATTTACTATAAACATTTATAGTGCTTATTCATAATTACGAAAAAAAAATAGTATATTAAAAGTTTTGATGCAAAAGAGTATCAGAATTCTAATCACACTACGTCACGTGTACGGTCCGGTCCTGTCATGTATTAAGCTATTTAGATTTTTATATTCAATGAGGTTGAACCGTACACTTGACAAATTATGATATTAAACTATTTAGATTCTTATAATCAACGAGCTTGAACCGTACATCTGACAAATTATGATTGGAGTTCTGATACAGTTTTGCAAGAGGATTATTGATGTAAAATTTTTTCAATAACTACAGCTGCCTTAAATACATCCTAAATAATATTTAAAAAATTTTAAAAATATAATTCTCCCAAAATAGATTATTTCATAACAACATTCCGAATTGATTTTTTTTTTTTTTTTTGAGAAATGATGAATGTTGGGGGCTCAATTTGTAAATAGTCTTCAAATTTATTTTCAATCAATATATTATCCATCAAAATCTTTTATTTTCACCAAAAAAAAAAAGAAGAAAAAATCCATCTGCTACTTAAACTCAATGAATTAATTAAACATAAATTCAAGCTAATAACAGCTTGAGCTCAACTTAATTAACTTTTTTTATAATTAATTAATTAATGAAGTCAGCCACAAACTCAACCAAACAGGCTTCGGATTGGCCGTGGATATAAACTAATTTTTTGTAATTTCACATCCGAAATGCGTTAGGTAGGCAGAGCATTAAGCAGTAGGTAGAGCCAACATGGGCAGCCTGTTGCACAAATGATAAATATAAACAGCTAATTACATACATACCACCCGAAACTTTCTCTTTACAGATATACCACCTCTTTCATCCATTTCTCTATTTCTCACCCAAACATAAAAATTCATACTAAAACCCCTGAAAAATCACCGAGTGTTTAATTTGTAAATATCAATATTGCAGGGGGGTTTGTATGTAATTATACCGTACTCTTATCTTTTGCCTATAAAGCACTCCATTGCATCTTCTTCCCCAACTCACCCACAAGTGAGAGAATCTGTGAAGGAAGCCATGGTTGGTTTAATGAGAGCTCTGTTGGTTATTTTCATGGCGGCGGGGGCGGCGTTGCAGCCGGCTTCAGCAGATGATTATAACGTCGGCGACTCTCAGGGATGGACAACTGGTGTGGATTACACCACCTGGGTTTCCGACAAGACCTTCAAGGTCGGAGATAAATTAGGTATTTCCTCATTTACCCCTGCTTCCATTTGCATTTTTTTCATTTTCCCATAACATAGAATTGTTTTGACAGCTTTAGGGTGAGATTTGAATCTTATTATTTATATTAAAATATCATTTAAATATAATTTAATATATTTTATTTTTATTGTTAATTAATAATTTTAGTGGATTATAAATATTTATAGCTTTGTAGTTTATTGGCAGAAGATTTGGATATAAATAGACAGATTTTTAGCATCACATCAAGGTTATTAATGTCATTAGAATCAAGACTATTAACACCCTATTAAGTCTATTAATATCATTGCCAAAACTTTTGCTTATAAAATCAAGGCTATTAACACTATTTCAGGACTATTAATGTTATTGATTCCTTTACTCAATCGCCTTATCAACAAGAATTATATGATATGGATGGAATTATTATTTATTTATTTTATTTGAAGAAAAAAATTCAATAATGTATTTTAGTTTGTATAAAAAAGTATCATTTAAACAAATATTTAAATTTAAATTTCTAAATTAAAAAAATTCATTAATGCAACATTATTATCATCAAAATCTTGTTACTAATTTTCCCCTGTTTAAATAAATTCTTGCATATAATTTTTTAATTTAGAAATTTAAATTTAATTTGACTACGATTGTTTTGATATTTTTAGGGTGAGATTTAAATCTTATATTTATATTAAAATATCATTTAAATATGATTTAATATATTTTATTTTTATTGTTAATTAAATATTTTAGTTGATTATAAACTTTTGTAGCTTTGTGGTCTATTGGCAGACGATTTGGATATAAATAGGCAGATTTTTAGCACCATATCAAGGTTATTAATGTCATCAGAATCAAGGCTATTAATGTCATTGTCAAAACTTCTGTTTATAGAATCAAGACTATTAACACCATATCAAGGCTATTAATGTCATTGCCAAAACTTCTGTTTATATAATCAAAGCTATTAACACCATATCAAAGCTATTAATGTCATTGATTATTTTTCCCAATCACCTGAACAACAAGAATTATATGACATGGATGGAATTATTATTTATTTATTTTATTTGAAAAAAAAAAATCATTAATTTATTTTAGTTTGGATAAAAAATTAGCATTTAAACAAATATTTAAATTTAAATTTCTAAATTAAAAAATATATGCAAGGATTTATTTAAAGAGGGGAAATTCGTAACATTATTTTGATAATAATAATAATAATAATAATATCAACTAATCAATTCACATCTTTACTCAAGCGCATGTATGCAATTATTAAATTCAAAGTTATATGCGAATCACATTAAAAGCTTACTATTAATCATCGCTAGGGCGGAAATTCTATTATTGTGTGTCGGAAAATTCACAATAATAGGGTTAGTATTTAATATTTTAGTGCCACAAAAAGACCCATCATATAAAAGGCAATAGAAGAAAACAGTAAGATTTTTTATGTGGTAAAAGCCAGAGATGAACCGAGTCACGGGGTCTAGCATAATCAAAGTAATTTACTATAAATGTGTAAGTATAAAGGCGTATCATTTTTCTCACGGTTGGGGAGCAAGGTCATCACATACAACTATTCTTGGTTTACAACGTACACAAGATCAAAGGAGTTGGGAACAACCACCTAATTTTGCCTACGAAGGTCGTAAGCCGCGGTCGTCGCTCGCCAGTGACCGAAATTAAGGGGCGAAGTATGTTGATTGTTATGAAAATTGGAAATTATATTTAGGTCTTCAATACAACATTATACATTGAGATTATATTTAGGATACAAGATTGGCAAAAAGATGTCATTGACGTCGGCCGCTAGTGTGGACAATCGGCGTTGGTTGACAATTACCGATGGGCAGAGTTCTGTGGCTACAAAAGCCAAAATTTATCACTCTGCATTCAATATAATGTTATATGTTGTAACCGTTTATGAAATACGACGTTAGCAAGTGAGGATTGTCGAGATGGGGTCTTTTTATAGTTTCAATGATAATGAGCTTTTTGGTCCTTTGACGAATAGCTTATTCAGCCTCTTAATCAAACAACTCATGTTGATCACCCTTAATCATAGACTCGTCCGACTCCTCTCGTTAAAACACTTAATTTGAAAACAAATATATAAACTCAAAGTTCATTGGACAATTCAATGGACGATCCAAATTCTCCAAAAATTATTTAAACTCTTGATTGGATAGATTAATAGCATTAGGCTTTCGGGAATTCATTCCGAGTTCATCACGACTTTAGAGTGTTCATTAAGACTTCAACATGTGGATATTTAGATGCGTGTTAATGAGCAATTAAATAAATGATGGATGATTAAATACTTATTTTAAAAAAATATTATTCGTATATATGAAATATCTTAAAATTAAATAATTCAATATTGCGCTGGAGACCATCAAAAGCTGGCAATTATTAACTGAATTAGTGCATGTGACTCTATTATTGAAAACTAATCTGGAGGAGTTGAAAGCTTGAAATGGAGGGGACCAGCTGAAGCTAATTCATTTAAATATTAGACGGTCTAATTTGTGCTATGTGCCATATAAATTAAGGGTTGAAGAATTAAGTGTGAAGTCGTTGAAGAAAATCTATTATTTAAAAAATTATAGTCAATATTACATTTTTTTTTAAGTCAGCGGTAACTTTCTAGCAGTCACTGCACTTAACTAGTTCGGTTCGCAAAACACGGTTTTCCACTATAATTTTTTGAAAAATAGGCAAAAGACAGTTCTATCTAACACAAAAAAAAGTGGTGTTGCTCCCACTTTCAACACCCTTTGGGTCTATTTGGTACTTTTTTTTTGTCTGTTTTGTTTTTTAGACCGTCATTATAATTATGTTTGTGGAACTACTTTCTTGTTGTTTTTTTAAAATTTATGTGATTGACTTTTTTTTTTCAGTTTAATCTATTAAAGTGTCGTGGATGTCAGAAAGCTACAGTGTAACTTTTTAAAAATAAAATAAATATGTAATAGAGACCATAACATTATAAAAAATAATTTCTTTTGAAACTGCCCCAAACAGTCCCTAACAGAATCAAATTCATGCTAAAACCATATAATTAAATGTAATTTTCATTCATATATATCACAAAATTTTATATTTATATATCTAAATATTTCATAAATCGTAGAAGTTACAAATGAGATCTATATCCTACCAAAAAAAGTACAGCTCGCTCAAATAAAGAAAACCAAAAGATTCCACCTCCACGTATGTAATATTATTGATAGCATTCAATCGGATTGCATCAAATATATCTCTAGCATTATGTTATAGGTACAATATATATATAGAAACATTTAATAGATCTCTATATTTACGTATATAGTATTAATTATAACATTCAATCGGCTTGCATCAAATCTATCGCTAGCATTAAATTATACGTACAAAGTCATAGTTATATAGTACAGCAATAATAACAATTTTTTTTTATGCAAAAAATTAGATATTACACTAATTTCCACTTTTACCGGATGAAACAGTGTTCAAATACGGTGGGCTCCATAGCGCCGACGAGGTGAGCAAATCCGATTACGACTCCTGCACCAGCGGTAACGCCATCCAGTCTCACTCCGACGGCAGTACTACAATCAAACTCACCGAAGCCGGCACCCGTTACTTCATCTGCGGCACTCCCGGTCACTGCGACGGCGGTATGAAGCTCGCCGTCACCACCGTCGCCGCCTCTAGTCCCGGCAGCCCTTCGACCGGCGGTTCGGGTTCCGGTACTTCGCCGACTTCCGGCGGTTCTTCGAACTCGCCCCCTTCCACCACTGGCTCTCCGTCGCCGCCGGGAGCCTCCGGCGGGGGAAACGCTGGCGGTGGTGTTCCACCACTGGCTCTCCGTCGCCGCCGGGAGCTTCCGGCGGGAAAAACGCTGCCGGTGTCGGCGGATTCCGGGGAGGCGATTTGGGGGTTCTTGTTGGGCTTATTGGGCTTGGACTTGCGGTGATGGGCTAGGATAGAGGCAGTGCGTTTTGTTTAATGGGCTTCTTGGTGAGATTGTTAGTTTTGTGTTGCTATGTAGCTCTCATGAATTTGGACATGAAGGAGACTTCTGCTTTCAATTGTGATTTTGGATGTTTTGTAATATTTTTTTAATATTGAATGTTGGGAATTTATGATTTTTTTTTTAATTTTTTATTTAGTTTTCAATGATTATTCAGAGTTAAAATGAGGAAAACATATTCCGTCAGGACGGCCAACCACCGGAGGCCAAGTCGTCCGCCGCTAACATGTAAGACGATGTTGCCACCGGTGATAGGTCATCCGGACTTGCGGTGTCTAAACAGAATATTTTCTCCTCTGAGATAATAAATTTCTGAATTTTTAAACGCCATAAGAGAAGTTGAATAAAAGTATGTAAACTCGTTCAAATTCAAAATGTCTTTTTCTTTATAAGGAATTCTCCATATAAATTACATAATCAAACTTATAAGGAGAATGCTATGTAAACTTAAAATTAGAACATTAAAAGGTCTTATGATGGGCCTAAGCAAATTTATGGACGGTAAATGTTGTGCTTATGTCTCAATTTCATCGATTAAAAATTTTATGTACTTATGCTACTCACTTAGTCCAGTAATTATATAATATATCCTCGTTTATAACATCCTGAGTTCAAACCCTAAATGATACTGGTGTGTGCATGAGTTATAAGAAATTCAAGTGCTCTATTCTAAATGAATCAAAAAAATCAAAAAAATATAATTTATTGTAAATTTGAATATTATAGTTTTGTTATTGGATATCAAATTATTCAACACAATTATCTTTGCTTCTTAATGATGCAAATTATCTATAATCGTGACAATAATTTTAGAATTATATTTATTATTATCACAAAGTAGATCAGTAAACTACCACCACAAGGCCCAAGTGAATAAGAGTAGATTAAGTCATTCGACATATATTATGCTCAAAATAGCGTCGATAGATATTATATATGTCCAAAATTTTGTTGATGTGTGAAAAATAATTTGAGCAAAAAACAAAAAAAATAAACATAACAAAAAATGTTTTGGGGAAAAAAAAGCATAAAAAATTAAAAAAAAATGTTATGATATACTAAAAGTTCATAAGCCCAATTAAAAATAAATTTCTATTGTATATATTAAAGACTCTGCAGCCAACAACTAGAAAAATATTTTCATTAACTCATTATCTTCATTTCTCCCGCTCGTTTGAAGATCCCTCTCATATCCAACTCAATACTTAGAGGTATGTTAATACTAAAGTAGTAACTCAACCCATAAATAAAGCAATGTAGGAAAGGCAAAAAATTTGATAAAATTCTATTTGTTTGGATGGTCTAAAGAGAATTCAACCTGCATTAAAACAATTTAATCATTAATTAAGATTAATGATAATGATTGTGCATAGAAAAATCCACTAAAATTGGGTAAATGATCATCCACTTTATTGTTGCATGAGAGATTAATAAAGTGGCATTCTTAAGCCAATTTTAGGTTTTCCATTTTTTCTCGACAACAACGAATTTGAACCTTCTCCCTTCATCAGAACTTTCTTTCTTTCTTTAAATAGAGAAATTTCCACTTGTGCAGTTGTCTAACATATGCATCAGTTTGCAAGTTGGAGGCATTTGCCCACTCCAAACAAATATGTTTGATTTTCTCTCTCTCAAATTTGTAATTCCCATGCATCTACCAATAGTGCGTTTGAGTTTTATTCTCTCTGATTTATAATTTAAAGTTTCATTTCTTCAGTTTACAATTTTATTCGCCTTCGAGTTCAACTCTTACACCTGACCATCTCTTCCCGGACACCTGTTGCCCTAACTTGTACTCCCCCTGCCAACCAAACCCAAACCCTCAACTCTGATGCCCCTTCTCCCTTTACTATTGGGTTTGTTTTTTTTTACGTTTTACCCAATTTGTCAAAGCTTATAGCCAATGCCAATCTTGTCATCATTGTTTTCGTTGATGTTCCTATGGGTTTAGACTGCAAGTTCACATTCATTCTCTCGTTCCTCTTATTCTTGATTTATTCAATTAGGAATTTCAATTATTATGTGCCATGGATTCTCTGACAAAAAATTGGGCTATTTGAATAGTTTTACAAGTCCACAAGCAAACTAGAATTCAATTTCAAAAAAGTGAAGCATTTGAAAATTTTATTATTTTGAATGATATTTGCTATAAGAAAGTTTTCTTCTTCTATTTTGTTTTTCGAGTTGATCAAAATTTTAATTCCGAACTTTCAACCCTCATTCACTACGAACTAACTTCCAACTTCCATCATAGAAAGCCCCTCATCTTCCCCCACATCACCTAGCAACTAAAAGTAAATATATCTAAAGCTTTAACACCCCTAACTCTTCCAATTCCACATAACAGTCATTAGTTTGTGCTCCCACTAAAATTATTTCAAGCTGCATTCCCAATGAAAGCTTCCAACAATAATCTGTTCAAGTGTTTTATAAACGAAAAAGATGGGCACTTAGCAATTTTTTATCTCCAGTAGAAATTAAAGCCTCATATAGCAAAGTCTAATTTGTTGCTTCTTAGTAGTTATCAATAAATCTTACTTCATTCAAATAATGTGGAGGAGTCTTTTCTATTATAATGAGACTCAAGTTTGAAGCATAAATTTCTAACATATACAGAGTTGAGTCAGGACCACTGAAGATTCATTTGCGCTCTTGAACGTAGAAAACTGTTCTACACTCAGAGTTTGATTAGCTCGACCTGAGAGGCTGATACTGCTTAAATTGTACATAAATAAAAAAATACTAATTATTGACAATTTCAGATCCATGAGGACTAAGAAATATTATTTGCATGAGAAATAGCCGATCTTGAGATATAGGGTGGACCCTTATATAGTTTCATTTTGTTGTGGTATCTATGAAATTTAAAACGATCGATCACGAAGTGAAAAATAGCACGAGAAAAATTCACATCAGAAAAGAACACACAGATTTACGTGGTTAGACAAATTGCCTACATCCACGGAGTTATAGAGGATTTTACTAATTGAAGAAATGTACACTAATTTAATCACAACGCCAATTACAGGATTTTTCAGTTGCTCTTCCTTTTTACACCAAGATTCACTCAAGAGCAAGAACACCGAAGAAGAAGAAAATATACAAGAGAAAGTCTGTTTCTCTTCTGCCACAAGTCACCAAGAAAAACACCTTCTTCTTCACTATCTTCTTCTTTCTTCTTCTGCTTCTCGTAAGTCTCAAGAAGAATCAAAGGAGAAATCTCCTTTCTGACTTCACCGCAAGAAAGAACTCCTTTCTGACTTCACCGTAAGAAAGATTTCCTTCTTCCTGTCTTCAACACAAGCAAGAAATCCTTCCTTCCTGTCATCAACGCAAATCCTTCCTTCCTGTCATCAAAGCAAGAACGAAATCATTCCTTCAACGTTAGCAGAAACTCGCGCAGAGGGAGCGGAGAAAGAGAGTTCATGTTTCGCAAAACAAGAGGTGGTTGAGGCTTCAGTTTCGAGAATATATGTGAATCGAACTTGACGTGGAGTGGGAGACGTTTGCATAATGGAAGGGAGGCGGAAGCAGTTGCTGGCGAAGAGACGCAAAGCTTCGCGCGGGCGAGATCGCGGAGCGGGATCGCCAACGAGGATCGCAAATCGTCGTGATTGGGTACATGAAGGCGGAAGCGGGCGCGGGAGATCGCGATTCGCGATCGGAGTGCGGTCTCCAACGGCTAACACACCTGCACGAGTCCATTTTTAACCAATAACTAAATAAATAAAAAATAATTACATTTGCCCAGGCCAGTCAATAAATAAATAAATAAATAGCGTGAGCAAATATAAAATAAAATGCATAATACCCTGTTGAAATAATTAAACATTAGACTAAATGGTTGAGGTTAAAAAAACCGGTGAAAACGAAATAGCCCAACTAAACCTATTGAATTTAGATATTATAATTTTTGACCAACTTTGCAAGCGTCACCCATTCAATAAAAAGTTATAGCGTGATATTCTTTATGTTTTTTTTAAAAAATTAGCTCTTTTATATTCATCTTTTTTTCCCATGAGGTAATATGTAAAAATCATGCATTTATTAATCTATTATTTAAATTTAAGGAGCATTTACATACATACCATGTATCCGATTATTAATTTTGCACATCTAACACCTAATTTGTTTTTTTTGCATTTATATCATTTAGACCTTTCATATCACAACAAAAATGCTGCCCTTTTAAATTTAAATAGAAAAATATATATTTTTATACATAAATAACGGGGCATGTAAGTAAAAGAATTAAATTTTTTTAGGCTTTATTATGTGAATACATAGGGATTGAGTGATATGTAAGTAAATTTTCTTTTATTTATTTTACGGAGATTATATATATATATAGCGGACCCCCCTTCCAAAAAGATGTGCAATTTGATCCTATGCAGGAATCAAACTCCCGACCAAAGGAACTTACACCAAAGGCCGTAAAACCAATGAGTCAGGTTAAGACACACACACACATATATATATATATATTCG
>NW_018164957.1:702408-702956 GCF_001263595.1 Phalaenopsis equestris
TATATATATATATATATATATAATACATCCAATTCTTATGATATGCATATCTTACTCTTAATTTTTTTTTTTTCTATATTTATGAGATTCAAAATTTTTTTATGACATCAAAAATAGTAAAATCATATATATAAGAATTGACTGGTTTGTATGTAGGGTTGTCAATTTGGCACGTTGTTCGTGAATAGCTCGTGTTCGACTCATTCGTTAAGCCTAACGAGCCGAACACAAACAAATTTTTAAGCTCGAAATGTAAACGAGTCTGTTGAGAAAATAAGGGCGAAGAAAAACAGTAATCGACACAAATCCAGAAGAACATAGAGATTTAACGAGGTTCGACAAAGATGCCTACATCCTCGGGAGCAGAGCGGCGAGTTACTTTCAATATTCAGAAAAGGGTTACAGAATAGAGGGTTACCTCCTGGGGTTACTAACAGGCCTATTTATAACCCCAGGAGTAAACCTAGGCACAATATGTAATTACAACATTACCCC
The DNA here is from genome assembly GCF_001263595.1 of Phalaenopsis equestris. NCBI lineage: Eukaryota > Viridiplantae > Streptophyta > Magnoliopsida > Asparagales > Orchidaceae > Phalaenopsis > Phalaenopsis equestris. The sequence continues at coordinate 702,904 of NW_018164957.1, forward strand.
TGTAAAAAACCGCGGGGCTTTGCCCCCGCACCCCAACCCACGTAACTTCCCAA
>NW_018164957.1:708502-709377 GCF_001263595.1 Phalaenopsis equestris
ATGGGCCAATCCCAAACCAAGGCCGAACACGAACAACAGTTTGTTCGGCTCGAATGGCTCAAAAAACAAATTATATAACTTTTTATATAGCAATATATTAGATATATTATTTATATAATAATATATTATATATATTTATGTCTAAATTTAAAGCATAACACCTCATGTGGCAATGTGATTAGTGTTTTCTTTTATATAGATTTGATCCAGGTTCGAATCTCATACTTTACATCTATTTTTTTTTAATTTTAGTTTAACTAGCCAATTTTGAGCCGAACACGAACACACTGTTCACGAGTCGATTTTGAACACGAGCTACTTCGAACGAGCCGAACACGAGCTGAATACGAGCCAAACCTGAGGCTCAAACACTGCTAGTTTACAGCCCTATTTGTATGTAAATCTTCATTTTATAATCCTCGCTCTCCCCTCTCCTTCCAGCCTCGCAGCACGCACATTATATAGCTTCAAATCCTTGCCTCATTCGGCATCTCATCTCTCCTTCTTCTTCTTCTCCTTCTCATCACAAAACAAAGAAGAAGAAGCGAAATCAGAGCAGCGAAGAAAGCCATGGCTCTCCATTGTCTAATCTTCCTATACCTAACCATTTCCCTTTCACTCTTCTCCAAATCCATTAACGCCCAACAGCCCCCCTCTCCTCCCACCACCACTCCTCCATCAGTCAACCCTCCTCCTGCAACTTCTCCCCCGACAATCAACCCTCCTCCGGCCAACACCCCTCCTTCCACCACCCCACCCCCGGCACCCACTACCAACCCTCCACCAGCACCCCCCACCCCGCCCGCCGGAAACCCACCTCCAGCCCCTAACCCACCCGCCGGCAAACCTCCTCAGCCGAGTTCTCCCCCCCCCCC
>NW_018164957.1:709949-712167 GCF_001263595.1 Phalaenopsis equestris
ACACACACACAGATATATATATATATATATATATATATATATATATATAATCTGTGTGTGTGTATGTTTGTTGGTGTGTGTTTGTGTGTGTGTGTGTGTGTGAAGATGTGAAAAGAGAGTAGCTTGTCTCGCATAATTCGAATTCACACGACACAATTGTTATATATTTACACATCTAAACATTTAAAATTTAATATTTATATTTATAACATTATCATCTTATAATCCATGCATGAAAAACTGTGTACGTCTTTTTAAGTTAGAGTCGTGGAATAACACCCAAAAAATTGTGAGTAAATAGGAAGAGGAAAAAAAGAAGCAGAGCAATAGAGAGTGGATAGTAAGAATCTGATTTTTTAAAGACAATTGATTAACCTTTTAGTGTAGAAATTATCCTCATACTTATAAGCATAAGGGCTATAAAATGGAAAATTATAAGGTTACCCATGCTTTCATGAAGGCGTTACAAGATGTTTCGGGCATGCATAAATTAAAGTAACTTATGATTCGATTATTCCATCATTCGATCGACAAGGATTTGTGAACTCTCTAAATGTAATTGCTGATATTGTGTAAGAATTATGTGATATGTATATTAAAAAAATCAATGAATTACACCTTCTAAAAAAATTTATTTAAAGCTTAATTGGGTAGCTTGTAATTCGAGCTAATGTTCAAGAAATAATTACTTTCTTTGTTATTGTATTTAGTGTAAAAAATTTATGATTTGAGTCCTCTTTAAAATTAATATTTAATGAAAATGATATTTTTACCCACCATTATATTAGGAAGAGAGAGAGGGAGGACCTTTTCCATCTCCCCCCTCTCTTCTCATATTGGCAGGCTGCTTATGCACACTCCACACCTAATATTTATTTACCTTAAAACCCCTTGTCCCCGCTCATTACTGAATATAATACATTAAGATTTGCATACATACCACTCAATTCTTATGTAATTACATATTTAACACATACAATTTGTACAAATTAAATGAAGCACAACAATACACCCCTAGTTAAAGAATTTATAATTCTATTTAAATTTATGCATTGAAAACATATTAGGAGGGTGGACTTTCTAATGATATATTAATTTTCTTATATTCAATGGCATTAAAGTTTTACAATGATGGCATAGTAATGAAGATGTTATTAAATTTGTGTAATATGAAGTATATATCTTTCAAATTGCATGCCCAATCCTTCTCTATTTTATATAATTTAACAAATTAATGAGTTCCCTTTCCATGTACGTAATACCATCTGGTCATAATTATATTACCTTAATAAATAGATCTGGTTGAAAAGGTAAAATACTTCAATTTTATATTTTTCGGATACATAAGCCATTCTTCATCTATCTTGTGTATCAATATATGACTAATCTAATCCTGATAAATAGCTAATCAGAGTTGAACAATAGTAATGGAAAAATGGATTATGTATGAGATTAACTTTGGGCTAAAAAGGTATTCAATATTGCTAGATTTGTCTTGAGATCAGTGTAATACTAATTTAACATGCAATATAACACTCATCTCTAAGAGATTTAATGATATATATATACGACAACAAAAGTTTCTCCACCAGCATTATTGACGCCAGCGGAGCAGCCGATGCCATCCACCCTTGACGGTTCCAGCGGCGCAGGTGGAGTCGGTGTTGGGCTCGCAACTTTGGCGGCAGGTTTTGCCCTGCTTCTCTAGATTGAGAGAAATTATTATATATGAAGTTCCATGGTTGAGTCCGGATTAGATCGGGGCTGATATTATTTTAGGTGTTATTGATGATATTGTAGTGATATTATGATAAAATAACACAACAATAATATGAATAACACATAAAATACTACCAGCCGGTATAAATGAGGGGAAAGAATGATATTATTTTGGATGGGCTGCATTATATGATGTTATGGAGATTTAGAGATTTGTTGTGTTTAATAATAGCTCATTTTATTTTATTTCGTTTGACTTTTGTTCTATTTTTCTATGATGGTTTTGATGGGTTATGAAGGGTGTTATGTCATGCTATGATATCACCATTTTGGTTTAAGATGAATAAGATGAGGCGGTTTATATATGTGCTGTGACATAGTTGTAGGTTTTTTTTATTATTATTATGACCTTTTTGCAAATGTTTATATATATAAACAGACACACAAACGCACACACAGATATATATATATATATATATATATATATATATATATATAT
>NW_018164957.1:713628-778034 GCF_001263595.1 Phalaenopsis equestris
TATATATATATATATACATACATACATACATACATACATACATACACAAAACTTGCTCTTAAAATCATTTTGAACATGAATATCAGATCCAACAGTCAGTGGTGGACCAAGGGGGTGGTTGAGAAGGGCACTCACCACCTCTAATTAGTCCTTACTAAACTTTCTCGCATGACCGTAATAAACCTAAATATTTAATAATAATTTAGTATTAATTATAATTTAAGCTAATAATATAGCTTATATATAATAGTTTTAAAAATTTTATGCTTAAATATCCATCACCAGTTAATTTGTTATTCCCCTCTTCTTTCTTAATCTACTCAAGCAATTTTCACAAAACATTTTAATAAAAACATTTGAATAAAAGGAACATATAACCAACCCTACCCAAGAGATAGATTCGAAAACAAAGTCCTACCAAAGTACCCTAATTAGGCCATGAACATCCTGTAAACCCTAGATTAATATTATTATTGCATTGAAACCCTACCACTCCCTTTTTCTTCCAATACTTAGCTGTCTTTGCTCTAAAAATATTCCATTTCTTTCACTGATGTCGCTTGCATGATTGCGAATTAGTACTGAAAAGGAATGGACTCCTTTGATTTAAAGGAAAGGCAAAGCTTCCTTCTAACAGCTGCTCTTCATCATATATTCTTTCTCATGTGGAAGATATAATTCATGGATGATGGATCCATGGCAACAGCCGCGCGATTATGATTCTGTCTTGTGGACGTGTCCTTCACGCATGCATGCATGCATGTGATATATATATATCATAATTGAAAAATGGGTATTTAAATTAAATTAAAAAATATTTAATTGTATCAGTGCTGTTTTCGATTTATTTTTTGATGACTTAATTTTAAATATTTTATAGTTTTATTTTTGACATAAGTATATATAAAATAATTTATGGAAGTATCACACACATTTTTATGGATTTGTATGTCTAATATCTAAATTTTCATATTTAAATTAATAGTATATTGGTGCTATGAGCTTAATTATGCATTAAATGGTGTATTTTTTCACTTTAAGGAAATTATTGTAAGTGAAATTTTTTTAATGTGATGTTTAAGATCTGAGTGTTATGAATGTAAATATTAAAAGTTAAGTGTTAGATATATAAATACAAAAGAGTTTGGGTGGCATGTATAGAAATATCCTATATTAATTAACATGCATGGATGCATGCCAGAATTAGTTGAAGTGGCTGCATTCTCTGTTAATACTTAATTAGATCGGTTAAAAAGTTGTATTTGGATTGCCTGATTAGGGGCTTTTTGATTGGAAATTGCGGTGCACGCAACCGGATCTCATTATGGAGATCTTGCTCGGCTTGGAACTGTTTGTTCTTGAGTTTGGTAAGAGTCTTATTCATGTTTCCAATTAGATTAGTAATATTATCTGCAACTGGATTTTAATTGGTGTTAAAAAGTTGGCATAATATTGTCGATTTCTAGTGTTTAATTATTTTCCCTGGTTGTCCGTCCACACTTCGAGCTAGCGGTGTACACGAGTCGATCGAGCTTCAGCCACCCTTGACTTGAGCGTGAGTTTGATCAATTAATCGAATTTGGGCTTGAGCTCCAGCGTAATTCTACAAGTTTAAGCCAGCTCATGAGCCGGTTTGTTTATCATGAAAGAAAGAAAACAAAAATATTTTAAGCTAAAATTTGCTATAATAAAATAATAATTAATTTGAAGAATTATGAAATAATTAATACGACAATGCTTGATATAACAGATGATTTTTTTTTCTTTTTTTATACTTATAAACAATCTTAAATTTTAATATATTTTAAGTATATTTTTATTAATTATTTTTTAAATGAGAACTCATGGGTCAAGTGATGAATGGCTTTAGCTTAGCTTGTTAGCTCATAGAGCTCAGTTACCGAGCTATTTATTGAGCTGGGCTCATCAATGTACTTTGAAGAATATTATCCTTTATAATGGAGAAAATAGTATATCGGTTAAATCAGACGTGAGATCAATGGTATGGATTGCACCATACTGTCAGACGCACTGTATGGTGTGGTCTACACATTCGGACGACAAACATAATATTTTTTTTATTTATAATGTGGCATTTTCATACTAAAGGTCAAAGGCACTGTTAATGGAGTCCACCAATGTACAACCGTGCACCTTTGGTTCCCTAAGTGAGAACAAATACAGGCTAGAAGATTGGGTTAGCATGCAACAATAGTATTATTTAATTATAACTTAATCATAGAACAGCGAGTGATCGCTTTCATCTACCATTGAAAATTTAAAAAAAAAATTTCAGAAGAGGATCAAAATTCACCCCATAAATAATTTGCACATAATAACAATGACTATGTTGCCCATCACACATATGAATATTGAATATAACTTATCTCTCTCGAGATTCTAACTTCGGCCACACATTATTATATAATGGCCTAAAAATAATGTGATACTTAGGGATAGATAGAGCAATATATTTAAATCTATATTGATGTTATTTAGCTACAATATTATTCATGTTATTCTTCAATGTTGTTGGCTATGTCATTGTAAACTTAAACTATTTTAATAAATGAGACACATCTTAGCATATTATGAGAATTGGCATATTTATGATGGGAATTTTTGTCATGAAGTAAGAAAACCCTACTAAGAACTTTAGTTTTGATAAAATTAGCAATAGAAAAGAGCTAATTGATATAACCCTCGTTGAAGAAATTATCAACACTATTAATTTATGAGAAATATTATCAACATAATCTATCAATCACAATCTATGATAGGCGATCTATCATCAATTATGGCATATATAACCATCAATAAAACATTTATTTGATTTTTCATCAAAGTATATAAAAGATATATCATCACTAAAATATTTCGTGACATTTTTCTTTTGACGGAATTTAATAAAAAAATAAATTTGCAATGAATTTTGTATTATACATGATGATATATTTTTAATGATAAAAGTTATACTAATAAAAAATTGACCATTACTAATGATGAACTTGATAATAATATATTTTTTGTCACATATATTGAAGAATTTTTCATTATAAAATAATAGTCTAAATTTGAAATAAAACTCCTAAATTAAGTTTTTTTATTGGCAAGAACTTCAGCAATGATTTTTCAATAACTTGTAGCCAAAAAATATTAGCCATTGTTTATGATTGTATTAGTCTTTACGTGCATTAAATATGTTATAATAATTAGGGGTGTAACTATGTCAAACTAACTTGTGAGTTGCTCGGGCTCGACTCAATAAGTGGCTCATGAGCTTGGCAAGCTAACAAGTCATGCTTAATCCAACCCTAATTTGACTCGTTAGCTCGTGATCCAGCTCATTTTAGAAACTATTATTATAAATACACTCAAAATATTATTAAAATTCAATGCTTCATCTTTAGGTATTATAAATATTTAAAATTTTATATTAAAAATTTTCTTATTGTTTATTTCATTATTTTCATTTTTTTACAACTAATTTGAATTTATATTATTTTTACTTGCAATAATCGTAAAATTTAGTTCGAGTTTGAGCTCAAAGTCAATTAATTAAACCAGTTCTTAGCTGGATTATTTTCCTTACAAAGAGGAGAATGATTGAAGCAGGAAAATCACGTGAAACTCAAATAAGACCTAACACATAACCACAAATAAGATGAAACTAATTAATATATTTCATTATGTAATTAATGTGATTACATAATTAATTATTTAGACTAATTCGTCTAAATAAACTAATTCTTTTAGTAGAAATTTGGAACATCATGAAACAATATAATTGAAAACATTAAAGAAGGTCATTCATATTTGGGAAATTTACCTAAATACCACACAATTAAATGTATTTACACATCTAACGCCAAAAGTTTGATATTCATTCCTATAACACTTTTCTCTATCACTTTTCTCTCATAACCTACCCATCCACCAAAGCTCTATTATCTCCAACTAGAAAGGCCAGCATCAAATGTTAATGGCGAGCAAATGTCACATATTATTGTGCCATGGATAATGATTAACCAAGCATGTCAGATGTCAGGCGATGATGGATAACATACCACTCAATTCATTAAATGACAAATCAATAGAAAATGTTGGACTAATTCTTATGGATTTATATATTTAACACCTACAATTTGATTTTTATATTTTTAACATCTATTTAGCACAATAAATCCATACATCAAACAGTGCATTTGACTTTTAAGAACTCTGTAAAAAGGATATTTTGATGTGATGTTGAGCTTTGAGTGAAAATAAATATTAAATTTAATGTGTTAGATATGTAAATATATTAAAGTTTTGAGACATGTATGTGGCTAGGGCTGTAGACAAGCCGAGCTTGAGCGAACTCAGACTTGGCTCGTGTTCGGTTCATTTGAAATAGCTCGTGCTCGAAATCGGCTCGTGAACAGTGTGTTCATGTTTGGCTCGATTTAAATATTTGTGTTCGTGTTCGGCTCGAAATTGACTCGTTAAACTAAAATTGAAAAAAATAGATGTAAAGTGTGGGATTCGAATCTGAATCAAATATATGTAAAAGAAGACACTAATCACTTTGCCACATAAGGTGTTATGATTTAAACTTAGACATAAATATATATAATATATTATTATATAAAGAATATATGTAATATATTGTTATATAAAAAATTAAATAATTTTTTTTTCGAGCCATTTCAAGCCAAACACGAGCGAACAAACTGTTGTTCGTGTTCGGCTCGCTTACATTTCAAGCTTAAAAAATTGGTCGTGGTCGGCCCCCTTGGGTCTGAAACGAGCCGAACACGAGCTGCTTAACGGGCCGAACACGACCTGTTCACGAACAACGGGCCAAATTGACAGCCCTATATGTGGCCAAAGAAAGAAATTAAACTGCATAACTTTGTGTACCTTTTTAATTTGCATGGTAGGACTTCACACAAGCCATTCTTTCTGCATGAAAACAATAAATACCAATTCAATGCAAGACATCTTCTATACAACACATTATTTTATCATTGAAGAAACTCATGTAAACGCCCACTTTGAGATTGTTTAATATTTATTTTTTCTTAATTGAGTGATAATTGAGCTTTAATTAAACTTAATTAACTATTTAAGATGTTATTAACTTAAACATACATTATTACCTATAATGATACAAACAATTTTAAAGTGTATGTTAATGAATCAATTGTTCAGATGATGATGTAAATGGAGTTAACACAAAAATTCCATTAAAAGACCATTAAAAAAAAAAAAAAGACAAACGAGCTCAAGGACAATGACAATAAAAAAAGAGGGCTATAATTTAAGACAAGTGCTTACATGAAATGATTTCTTTAAGTGGTTGAAATTCATGCCTTGCTTAGGTCTCAAACCTCTATTACATGATTCTGGAAAATAGGTAAGTGCATGCTCGGTGGCTTGATCAGATAAGTCATACATTCCATAGCTCTCACTTGTTTCTGAAAATAGTTCAAATAAAACCTGGATAATATATTTAAGGGAAATAGACTACATGATGAGCTCTTCGACCATCTTTTTTTTTGTATCCACATTGCTTGGGAAATCAAAAGATAAAACTAGTTGATGGAACTTTGGTTACCATTATTTGAAAGAGATGCATAAATCTCTAGCCTTCCCTTCTATCGTTATATTACCATCTTGATAGGAGCAGTAATAATTGCATCCCTATGTTTTATCATCAAAAAGTGGAACACAGAAAAAGCTCAAATATGGATCGATCAAATTCAATGAAGAAATTTTAGTACACTGTTTTTTCGCTGATTCTATTATTAGTCTACTACTTTAGCGGTACTCAGTGGTTTTTGTTCATATTTCAAGACTTTCTTCAAAGCTGCTTCAATTTTGTGTTAATGGCTTTTCTATAGAGTTTATTTTTGGAGATGCCTTTAAATGAGTATATCAAATATTGGAGTTCATAGCAGCTGTTCTGCAACTGAAATTTAAGGTTTTTATCTAATTTTTCATAACCAATTTCATTTGATAGATTGAAGATGAATTTCTTTTAAAATTAATATAATTGGATTAATGTCTGTTCATCATCACCATCATAATGATTAGCTTTATCCCTATTATTATTTGAAGCTAATAATATGAATTCTCTTCTCTTTTTTTCTATGTACTGTTATTTGTAGCATCAATACGATGTTAAACAAATCAAATTGATATGTTTAGCAAGGAGGATGGTGCAATCGGTTTTTTTTCTAAAGGGTAGGCAAAATCACTTTTTTATTGATAATTATTTGTTCATTTTACAAACTAGCAAAGAAATTTTAAACATCATAGGGAAAATTACTTACCCTGAGCCCAAGGTCTGCCTTGCAAAGTACATAAAATGTAATAAAAAGAGTGCAATGGAGAAATAGTATCACCATCATCATTTGCATGAGATCTTTATTGAGCTTCTGAAGAAAAGTGTGAAAATATTTGTAAATCAATGAAAATCCTCTTCTCTTCACATATTATCAAAGATATGAGCAAACATTATTTACACTGGATGTTTTAGTTATTATTAAGCTTGGGATATTGTTGAATCCAAATATGTCTGGTAAAACATGCCCAAAGAATAGAGCTTTGGGGCCGAGAAAAGGAGATTGAGCGAGAAAAAAAGAAAGAGCGAAAAAGAAGAGGATGACTTCCTCTGTCGGGGGCGAATGCGGTGTTCCCGGGGCTGATGACTCATTTTATTTCAAAAAGCATTTGCATTACAAGTGTGGTGATTTCAGAAGTCCCTCATACATGACACAACTCTCATATTTATGGGCGATAGGATGGGTAAAATATAAAAAATATATTTAGTCTCGCTTTAAAGAGAAGAGCAAAGAGCATTGTGGTCATTCTGACTATGGGATCGTCTCAAGATCGTACAAACCATTTTTTTAGTATACATATTAAGATACCTAAATTTCTTGTTCCTTGATAGCGACAAATGTAATAAGGACAAGGAAATTTATGAATTAAACAAATCTTAAACACATAATTTGTTAATGATACTCCTTATTTGATGTTTTTGTATTGGTTTAGGTATCTTTATTGTCATTAGCTGGATTTGCCATTCAGGAGTTTTTCTGTCGTGGGAGCCTTGAGTTACTGTGGCCGGTCGGAGAAAGAAGTCAGTCGTCGGATAAATTGTCAGCTGTTAGAGGAAAACATTTTTTTAGAAGATTATTGGTTAAATTGTTAGATTTGCCAAGTAGCGAATCGTCTATGGGTCGTAGACGATTATCGTACACCCCTCGAGAAGCTTGTTATTGTCGGGTGGCGAATCTTCTCTAGGGTTGAAAATGATTGTCATACACTCCTCACAGAATTTGTTGTTGTCGGCTGACGAATCGTCTCTGGGTCATAGATGATCGCAGTACACCCCCTGCGGAGCTTGTCGCAGTTTGGTGGTGAATCGTCTCTAGCGTCGAAGATGATCGTCGTAAACCCTTTGCAGAGCTTGTCGCTGTCAGGTGATGAATCGTCTCTAGGTTTGAAGATGATCGTCGTAAACCCCTTGCAGAGCTTGTCGCTGTTGAGTGGTTGATCATTTTTGGGTCATAGAAGATCGTTGTAGACCCCTCGCGGAGCTTGTTGCAATCGGGTGACGAATCATCTATGGGTCATAGACGATTATATTACACCCCTCGTGGAGCTTGTCGCTATCAAGTGGTGCAGAGATTTTTGTTGTCGGGTGGCGGATCTTCTATAGGTCATAGATGATCGTCGTACACCCATCAGAAAGCTTGTCGCTGTCGGGGGTCAAATTGTCTCTAGAGTCGAAGATGATCGTAGTACATCCCTCGCAGAGTTTGTCGCTGCCGAGTGGTGAATTATCTCTGAGTCGTAGACAATTGTCATATACCCCTCAAGGAATTTGTCGTTGTCTGGCGGTAAATCGTCTCTAGGGTCGAAGATGATTGTTGTACACCCCTCACGAAGCTTGCCGCTATCGGGTGTCAAATCATTTCTAGGCCCTTTTTATTTATTGGACGATCTTGGCGTCTCGTCGGTTTTACTACCCGGGTTCGAGTTCCCCAAGTGTCAAGTGGTCATCGGCATGGATGAACTCCTTGATCTCACCGAGTTTTGACCTGAAATCTCACAAATAAATATAAAATGTGCATATATCGCAGCGTAATTTTTTTAAGAAAACAACATGCTTGGTCACTGAGATATTGGAAAATTAATTTACATCTCGAGGATTGAAGAACTGATCCTTTGCTTGCTTAGTTTCTTCAAAATTGTGTAAGATGCACTTTTTTTTATATAAAAAATGAAATAGTTTTAAACTTACGCATATAAGGGATAATTATTATAATAGTCTAAGACACTAGATATAACAAACTTTCTGAAATTTTATCTATATGAAATAAGAAGTGAATGGTGTGTATGTAAATCTTCTTGCTTATCAGTGGATGGTCGGCTGGAGCAAAGGCGGCCGAAGCAACCGTCCGTCGGAGAACGGCCTGCCGGAGGTACACAAAAGAATTGAGTGATAAACATACAAATATGTTAAAGTTGAATGGTCTGTATGTAAATCTTCTCTTTCTCCACTGTTTCGGGTTGGAGCAGAGTGGCACGCTGTCCCTTACAGCTTAGTTTCGTTCCATGACTTCCAATGCATGTCTGGATGAAACCTCTTGACGGCCGTTGGGCTGGTGAGGTTGATCAATGCGTATCCAAAGTTGTTGCTGCTTATAAGGTCTATGGAAAGATCGAGAAAGTCAAACTCAGATAATGTTGTGCTAGCATCTTCTTTGGCCTTTTTTTTACATTTTTTTTTTTGGTTTTCAGTGCGGCAATGTTGGTTCAGCAAACCAATCAACTGCTTCCCGCTGTTCTTGTTAGGGATATTCTATAACTGCTGTTCACTGCCTCACTAAATAGCAAGTCGACGGGCATAAAAAGGTGGTTTCTTGCGGCGAGTTATCGCCGGAGGGAGAAGACTTGGTACCCATAGTTTAGAACTTCACTTTCATCAGTTAATTGTTTCTATGTCGGGCTCCCTACGGCCCTCTAATTGAAACGCGAGGAAGACAGTACGCAAGCTTAACTCCGTTCCTTTGGGTGCAACAATGGAGGAGACTGAGTACTCGGGGGGTGGTATATAGTGAGATAAATTTTGGGAAACAGGGATAGAAGGGGAGTGGTAATAAATTAAAGAAGGGAGGATAAAAATTGTGCCTTTGCTGATGCAATTATGGTCGGGCCGATGGTGGACGATGACAGGAAAAGGATTAGAGCGGAGGGGGGGGGGAGAAAGTTCATTACCAGAGGCGGAGACGGCAGCGGTGGGGAGGAAAGGAGGTGCCTCGGGGTTAAGTACTGTCACCATGGCCAGTTGAAGAAGAGAGGCTCTGGCTTTAACTTAACCTTTGTCCGACGCTCGGTTTTGACAAAATAAAATCACAAGTTTGAAAATCTGGTAAGTTGCAACAGACAACCCTCTGATATGGTAGTGCTAGTGATGGTTGTGGCATGATGTCCTCGGATTTATACTATGTTTAATGAAGCGGATCTCCTGCCCTGAAAGAGGGCAAGATTCTCCATTTCTCTGGCTTTATACTGCCTTTGCGGTTTCCATCATCTTCTTTTCATCTCGACTTGTGCCTTTCGTGAAGTCTAAGCCCAGGCCATAAAGTTGATGACTGGCATTGTTGGAGTGGTCGGTCAGAAGCAGTAACCAGTCGAGGTCAGTTGGCCGGCAGGAGATTTCTGGTCGATCAGAGGCAGATGGACGATCGACAATAGGTGGTCAGTTGGGAGACGGTTTGGCGTCCCATGAACTCTCTCATATCCAGACAGATCAAGACATCTTTGGAGCCGAAATAGTGGGTATCGAGGTCCTTGACGAGCTCTGACTTTCTGATGCCGATAGGGCCCGAGAAGGTGGAGCTGGCGATGGGACGGTTAAGGCTTTTGAGGCCGACACGAGCGTGGCAAATGGCACGACTGGTGGCCTTGCCTTGGCTGCTGGTGTAGGGTTTCCTCCATTTGAGAAGGCGTTCGAATTCATCGCGAGAGACCTTCTCGACGGGAATTCCGGTCCATGAGGAGATAATGTGTTGGATATCTACCTCGGTGACGATTGGGTTGAAGACTCTTCCTATTGGCAGTGAAAAAGCAGCTTTTTTGCGATATCCAGAAATCCTTCATACATGATGATCTCCTGTTTACAGAAAATAGGAAGATAAACATCCCTTTGAATTACTCAAGAGCAACCTTCACTAAAGTTTGTATTTATATTTGCTTGAGCTTATCATGTTTTGTGTATTTTAGATGTAAGGTAAACATGATTAAATCTATTGTATGTATTTTACTTGAGCCATGTCAATGTAGTCAACTAAATGTCTGTATGTGTGTGAATGTGGTGCCTTTATCTTATAATGTATGTTTCTTTGACATGTTCCATTTGCTAGCATTACAAGACAAACAAATCCATTTGAAATATATGTAAAATTTGTATATTCTTAGCTTTAATTGCATAGGTTATCTAGGATCCGTTTGGGGGCAGTTGTAATTATTTTAAAAAATTATAAATCTGTTAATAAAAAAATTTATTTTCTTAATTATTGTTATTTTTTTAAGCTTATGTTGGTGTTATGAAATTGATTGATTAAATTGGCTAGATTTAGGGTAAATTGGTTTATGAAATTGATTGATAAAAAATTATCATATATTGCTCTATAAAAAATAGGGGTTTTTATAAATAGAGGTTTCCAAACTCTTATATTTACATGTTGTGGCCCCCAAACTCAAGTTTTACATATGGAGGTCTTTGTTATGCCTCCATCTCCTCTGTCACCCTCGTTCTAGAGCCGCAAGCTGAAAGATAAAGATTACGGGTTTTAACATATCGAGTAACATCTCTCTCTGTTACATACGAAATGTTCATTTCTTCTCTTGAATTAGTGTATATGCTTACAATTATTTATGCATTATAAATGAGAATAACTAGACTAAAATGACCTTATAGCCAGGTTCCTCAGGTGTCAAGAGAATGGTTAAAACCAGCATAGACTTACACACTAGTCAAAAGAATCAGCTGAAAAATCAGGCTAATCAGGCTTCTTCAGTTTAAGCATATCTATACCTTTGCTCTTATGAGTACCTTTCTTACTATAACCAGCAAACTTTGAAGCCAGCATCATAGAACTAAGCTTACGATTTATATTTATCGAGCTTGAACTTGTCGTATTTGAGTGACGTCAATGCCTTATTTAGAGAGTTGTTACAACACTCATTCTTTATACTGAGGTAAGCTTTCGTAGCAATTTCATTCGAGCTCACGAGCCAACTAATAGTATTGAGAGCCGAGTTCGAGCTCGTCATTTGAGCTTGACTCATACTCCAACCTAAATTGTAACAAATGAGCCAAGCTCGAGTTAGGCATAATTTGAGTTTAGTTTGACTCATTTACACTCTTAAAATAAAAGAAATAGAATAAAGCTAAAAAAAATTAAAGAAGGGTGCAGAATAACCCAACGTATCGTAGCTTAAATAGTGTGAGATCATTACCCCAATATTAATTGCATGACATTTATAAGGATTTTTTTTTAGGGTACTTCGATAATTTGTGTTAAGATAATAGACACTTTATTGGACTATTTTTTAAGGTCCTCTTTTTATCCTTGCATATTTTTGTAGCCATTTACAATAAGTTAATTTATTTATTTGTATAATTATTAATAGTATAGTCATTAATTAGCATACTTTATAATTAAATAATTTAAATACTTTAAATAAAATTTATTTATTAAATATTGTAAGTTAATATTAAATTAATTTTAATCATTTTTGGAATTTAACTTAAATAACGTGTGATTTTGATTATTGATCAAATTTAAATTGGAAAATTATTTAATATATTTGATGCATCCAACAAATTTTCATCAATCGACAAGGTTCTTGAGGTATAACACAGATCTCGATGTAACTTTTTGATCAAGACATATTCAAACCTCGATAAAAAGTCATACAGAACTTCAATTTTAGCAAATTTATAATCAAACTGACTAGTTCAATGAGACAAACCAGATGATATCAAATTTGACCTAATTCGAGTCAAATCAAGCTCAGATCAAGTCATTAAATCATTTTTAAACTTTTATGAATACATTTGAAAGGTCAAATGAATGTCGAATCTAACAAGTATATAGTAACTCGAAAAGAAGAATCCAGTAAGCTCAAGAACACTCAATTTTGACATAGTAAGACGCTCGAATGTCCATCAAATGCCGTCAAATCGAATGAAGCTCTTCAGATTGTTTGATCAAAGTAGTTCATATTTCTGTATTAATTGTGCCTAGAACACTATAAATAGAGTCCTCCCCTCTCATGAGGGAGAATGAGAGCTTAAGGCTTGAGAAAGAACTTGAAATTTTGAGAAGAAACAAAAGTTCAGCGCCACTCCTGCTGTCGTCGACCACCACCGGGAGCCATCTACAACCACCAATCACCATCGAGCACATTTACCGTCTTTGACCATCATCGACCGTAGTCGACAACCGCCTATCGTTGTCAACCAACCCCAATCTTCGCGACCGTCGCTGAACGCCATCAATCACCACCAACCACCGTCGACCACCACTGATCAGACACCGCCAATCACTATCGATAAGCGTCAGTCGATGTTGTAACTTGAGAAACATAATAACCATTTCTCGTTTGTGTGACCAGTGGTTGCAAATATAATCATCTTTTTATAGTGAAACTATTCAGCTAGGTCAGTCCCCGTCTTTTTTCTATTTGCGGGTTTTTCTCATAAAAAACTTATGGTGTCATTATTAGTTGATATCTCATTTATGAGTATGTGTTGAATCTTTGTATCACGCTAAGATGATAATCTGGTACTCTACTGCTGTGAATTTTCTAGCATGCGTCAATATTTTTTTTTTTTGGGACTCGAGCAAATTTAAATGCAAGTTAACTCATATGACATTAGTAGGCCTGGAGGTTGGGCGAGCTGGGTTTGGCGTGAACTAGCCTTAGTTGGGCTTTGACTAGTCAAAGCAGGCTCGGACCACGCTTGAGCCCGATTTCTATCTAAAAAATTATCTCGCCCACTCCATAGGCCGAGTTGAGCTGGCCCACGAGCCTTAAAGAAAATTTTTTGGGTAGAAAAAAATAAAAAATTGTGTGACGCCGCTTATGTAAATTTATCAAACTTTAAATATGAGTCATGGCTAGCTTAAAATCATTAATTTGACTATTAGATATATTTATTGAAGAGGGCAGCCTCAAAAGGTTTAAAGCCTAACAGTTCTCTTTACAGCTTACACATGAAAGGAAACTGAGAAAGAGAAACAAAGATATGTTGTAGTATATAGAAGTATAAAATATAAAATAGAAGAACGATCTTTGAGGACACGAAAAATAGAATGAGAAAATTCACAACACAAAACAGTAACACGGCGAAACACACAGATTTACGTGGTTCAACAAATTGTCTACATCCACGAAGTTGTAGAGGATTTTACTACTTGACGAATTTATATCAGTCGATCGTCTCAACTTACAAGAGAGATCTCTCACTTCCTTGCTCTCTCTTCTTCTCTTTTTACATCGAGATACACTGAAGAAGATAAACATAATAGAGAAATAAATTTAATTTCTCTTCTGCCACAAGCGACCAAGAAGAAGCCAAAGGAGAACAATTTTTTTTCTTCTGCCGCAAAGAACTACTGTTTGATCATCTCTTTCTCTATCTCGAGGAAGCTCGAAGAAGAACACAAAAGAGGGTCATGTTATTTCCTTTCTTCCTCTTCCGCAAAGCACGTTGAATCCCTCTCGAATCTCTTACATGTAATAGTTGATAGCAGAAGATGATTCGGAGGAGGGTCCTCTTCATTACTTAAAGAAGCAGAGGGCGACGTTTCACAAATTGTAGGCGAGAGCAGTTCGCAAAACTATAAGGTCGCAGTCGCGACCATCGGGAATAGGGAGGCGGTAGCGGAATTGGGAGGCGGGATCGGGCTCCAGCTAACAAATCTCGCACTTGGAGATCGGTACACATGCTACAACGTCTTCTTCCTCAAACTGATATCCTCCACTAATGGCGTCGCTCTTATCTTCAAACATGAATCCTCCATCTCTGCAACTCAAAGTCTTTGTCTTCACACTAGAAGACTAACTGAAGTTGTGCACAACTTCAGTTTCGCAAGAGTAACACCCTTAGTCAACATATCAACATAGTCCACATAGCTTTGCACCTCCAAGCTATTTTCTATGTTACTCTCATCTCTGATTACAACTCTCACTGCATGGGCAATATCCTGTCTCTGCTGAAAGTCTTTTCCAACAAGTCTAGCCTTGTACCTCTAATTGCTAGCATGCTCACTCTTCACCCGGTACACCCACTTGTTATGTAATATTTTCTTCTCTAGTGGAAGTTCTGTCAACTCTCACTAGCTCGAACTTTCATCTTGCAAGATTTTTTCATAGCTTTGTGGTTCTCCACCATTTATCTGTGGAACAATAAGAATGGGTGTCTCAGACCCACTTTGCTCTTCACTTTCATCGACAACATAACTATGAACTGCCAGCAATAGTGCATCCTGTAATTTTTCAGATACCACATTTTCGCTATAATTCTTCATCTTCTTGGGATTCTTGCAGTTCCTCTTTATGTGGCCAGCCTTGCATAATTTCAGCAGGTTGTCTAATGACCGACGTTGATTTTGATCTCTCTCTATTTGAGTTTTTGTCCTGCCATCTCTCTCTGAAATAAACATTAAGTGTCGAACTCATACCTGAGATCTTGTCAGAAATTTTCATGTGCACCTTCTAAGCCAAAATCAAATTACAAATATCATCACATTTCAGTTTAAATTTACCTGCAGGAATATTAATTGTCATCGTCATGGCTTTCTAACTATTTGACAATGATGTCAACAATATCAACGCACTTATCTCATCATCAAAAATAATTTCAACAGACGACAAATGATTTGTGATGGTATTGAAATCATTCAAGTGTTAAGCAACAGTAACATATTTCGTCATCTTCAAGTTGAATAGCTTCTTCATCAGATATATATTTTTATTTGCCGATGGCTTTTCATGCATACCTGATAAGGCTGCCATGTGATTTTTAGTCATCCTCTCCTTGACGACGTAGTGTGCAACGGACCTCGATAAGGTCAATCGAATGACTCTCAGAACCTGTAGATCCAACAAATTTCATTCAAACTCATCCATCATTTCAGGTGTTTTTCCTAATAACGGAAAATGAAGCTTCTTCCCATAGAGGTAGTTATCTATCTGCATCGTCCAACGACCAAAATTTGTGTCATCAAATTTCTCGATCCCTGAAACATTTACTTCACATGTAGTCATCATTATTCCTCAGATCCAAAACACGACTTTGATACATTTTGTTGTGCTATATAGAAATAAAAAATAAAAAATAGAAAAATAATCTTTGATGAAGCAAAAATAGAACAAGAAAATTCACACAAAAAAACAGTAACATGACGGAAAACACAATTTTACGTGGTTTGGCAAATTGCCCACGTCCACAAAGTTGCAGAGTATTTACTACTTGAGGAATTTACACCAGCCGATCGTCTTGACTTACAAAAGAGATCTCTCACTTCCTTGCTCTCTCTTCTTCTCTCTCTACACCGAGATACACCGAATAAGATAAAGTTATTAGAGAAATAAACATAATTTCTCTTCTGCCACAAGCCACCAAGAATAAGGCATGAGAGAGCAATCTTCTTTTTCTTCTTTTGTCTTCCTTCTACTGCAAGAAACTAATGTTCGCAGTTCTCTTCCTCTATCTCAAGGAAGCCCGAAGAAGAACACAAAAGAGGGTCATGCTATATCCTTTCTTCCACTTCTGTAAAGCACGTCAAAGCCCTCTCAAATCTCTTGCCTATAACAGTTGATAACAGAAGATGATTCAGAGGAGGGTCCTGTTCATAACTTAAAGAAGCAAAGGGCGTTGTTTCGTGAATCGTAGGTGGAAGCAGTTCCCGAAACTGTAAAGTCACGATCACGACCTTTCGCGATCGGGAACAGGGAGGCGGGAGCGGAATCGGGAGGCGGGATCGGGCTCCAGCTAACAAGATAAAGTTGTGAGTTTGAAATGTTCCATTTTGTCTAACTCATGATTATGCATCAAATTTTAATTAATGGAAACAATGACATTTGTCACAGACAAATGGAATAGTTCATTACATGTAAATTTATCAGCATTAATCATCCTCGCAGTTGTTGCTGCTTGAAGAATTATAATCTTTGAGACATGAAATTGTCTTCTCCGTTGTCATTGGGACCCAATGAAGCTTAAGGGTGTGTTTGGGGCAGCAACTTATCAACTGCGGCGACATTTTAAAAATGTCGCTTCACTGTTTGAAAAATGTGTTTGAAAAACTTATTTGAAAACTTTGTTTCGCTGTTTAATTAAACATGGGTCGCTGATGGAGCCCCCCGATCCTGCATTTCTTTCTGCATTTTACGTTATTGTCCTCTTCACGTATCTCCTGCCTTCCTTTGACTCTGCCCAAAAACCCTCTCCCACTTTCGCTTCCCCTCGGCTCCGCCCATAATCCCTCGCCTTAATCATCGAAACCCTAATGATACAAGCGCGATTAGAGCTAGTTTGAAAGGCAACTACGGGATTGCATCGTAGAAAGCCCTTCAAAACTCCCATCTTTCACCTGCTTCCTCTTTGCTCCTACCCGAAATCATTGAGAAAGGTAACCCTCTTATTTCACCCCCTTACTCCCCTCTCTTCTTCTTCGTCCTCCCCCGACGAGCTTCCATGGTGTTATTCGACAAATAGGGCTGCGGTGAATCGGAGCCAGAGTAGAGGAAGGACGAAGAGAGCACTTAACCATAGAATTTATTAATTAATTAATGTTAACTATTTGATAACATTTATTTATTTTATCTATTCAAATAGGATTTATTTTAAATTAACTTAATAAATACTAACAAATGCTTAATTGATAAATGATCATATGTTAATTATAAATTAATTTATTGAACTATAATTGAATAGGATAAATAGAAATTAAATTAAAATTAATGCCAAATTTTATTTAAAATGACTAAATTATATTAACATGTATGCACAATGGCAAAATGATAATTTATCTAGAAACAACTGCAAATCAGTTGTTTCCCAAACTCACAATCAAAACATCTAGCCTGCTTATCCAGATCAACTGCAGATCAGCAGCTTACCAGGATAAGTTGGATATGCAGCAGCTGCCCCAAACAGAACCTAAATCTAGGTGCAATGTAATAATTTTTTTGTCTACAATGTCAGCATGACTCCAAATGAACATTTGGAAATGTAACTTGCTATGTTGATATAGAAAAAAAATGGGCAAGATAATGTAAAGTAAGATAATGTAAATTTATCCTGAACAAAAGTTCAAATTGTAAACATGTTAGGCCAAGCTTTATGCGGGCAGATCGTTTTGATTGTTTTGGGCTTTGACTAAGTCAATACAAGCTCCACGATCACCAAATTTCTTTTTTTTTTACCGCCAAGTCTGCTCACAGTCTTATGGCGAGCCCGTCGGGCCACCCACCTAATGCCAAAATCTAGATATCATTAAAGTCATAAACCAAAAAAAATTCTTGACTAGAATCTCGTGTTGTGCTCTCAACTAATATGCTATGGTGGGTCTAGAGCATAGCACAACTAATGTTATTTAATAAATATCGAACTATTTCATAAATTAACATATTATTAAAATATTATAGTATTTTTTTAACCTTTTTAGTTATTTTTTTTCTTAAGAATTGCTTGGTGGCAACTATTAGGACAATAATGCAAAAGGAAAAAAAAGGTGTAATTTAATTTGTTATTTGATTTGAATTAAAGTCAGCACCATATACTTTTGTGAGGGATTTGAAATGCTCAAATAGTGTATTTTTTTATAAATTTATATTCCCTTTCAAATTGATAAATAACAAATACAGAAAAAAACAACTCGTCATCCTTCCGACCATTGATGACGCGGCATCTCACAGAAAGCACGAAGGGGTCCATCACCCTAACAGAATTCCGTTCGAGAGTCCGCGTTGTGCGACTTGCCGTCCGATGTACGATCGAGCGGTCAGGATCCTCCACCCGCCAGTTTTGCGCAAACATCTCAAGTTCTTAGCTGAGTTCGCAGTATAAGTTCCGTCCTTTTTGGCCGAACTCGATACCTAGAAGAAGAAGGTCCCATTTCGATCTCCCTCGGATTTGGATCATCGGGAGTCGAAGATGAGCAGTGGACAGTTGCTCTCTATTCGCCCTGAAGAACTCACCTTCGAGGGTAATTTCTTCTTTCCAATCCCCCCCCACTATTATTCTTTTTTTGAGGAACTTTTTATTTTGATTATGGCTTCTGGTTTTGATTAGTTGAGCTAGAGAAGCAGGCTTATTGCAGTGCCAAGGTCATCAACAACAGCGAGCACTATGTCGCCTTTAAGGTCCGAAACATCTTTGCTTTCTTCACTTTCTCTGAATCAGCTTGAGTATGAAAATTCGTATCAATTTTTGAGAAATTGGGCATTTCGCTAGGTCAAAACCACTTCTCCAAGGAAGTATTTAGTGCGGCCAACTATCAGCGTGATTCAGCCTTGGGATACAGGCATTATTATGGGTTTTGATCTAAATTCTATATACTGCTAATGTGCTTTTATCGCATTTTGTTCGGATTTTATTTGACGATTCCTTGTTTTGTTCTGATTAATAGTCACCCTTCAAGCTCAAAAGGAGTTGCCGCCAGACCTGGAATGCAAGGACAAGTTTCTTATCCAAAGCATTAAATTGCCGCCGCACCTTGTCTTTGAAGATATCCCTCCCGATTTGGTGCGAATGGATCTTTTAATTTACATACCTAGTACACAATTCTTAAGTATTTACATATCCCATTCTTAAACTTTCATATTTACATATATAGTAGTTTGGTGCTTTAAATCCTGCATGAGAATGTGTATTTCAATTTTAAAGAGTGGTAAAAGGGCCGCTTTTGACGTGATATGAAAGATTTGTGTACCATTTGTGCAAATTGAAGTTTTTGTGTGAGATATGTAAATACATATGAATTGTGTGCTGCATATGTAAATGTTCCTTGTTGTTTTTTTTTTTTAATTTACTTTCATGCTCTTTATGGTTGCATGCAGTTCAATAAAGATGATAACAAGGTGATTGAGGAATGTAGGCTTAGCGTCGTCTATGTTCCTGCCCGGTCTGGTATAGTAAAAATTGAGGAGGAATCAGAAGACACTGATGTGAGAGATCCTGATGCAAGATATCCTTCTTCTTCTTCTTTTTTTTCCTTCTTTTGGGCTTAAGATAATCTGTATGGATGATAAATTTTATTTTCATTTGTGAAATTGTAGATGGCGAGGAGACGGAGAGCTGAAGAGGTGAATGGCTGATTCGTTTTCTTCTATTGAACTGATATTCTGTCTTTAGTTCTTTCCACTTTTGCTTTTGCATGTATAGATCGATAGAAGTGCAGTAAATTATGGTGATATTCGGCCAACAACTGACCCGTTAAATTTTGTTATTTGTTTCATGAAAGTCTTCATTTTTTGTTTTTTTTATAAAGCTTCATGAATATCTTTTCTTCAGTAAAGTTGAATTAAAAATTTCCTTTTTACTGTTTAGAATATACATTAGGAACTAATGCTTACAACAGAACTTTATTTGTAATGATTAGAGAGTTTTTTACCTACTTTCCTGTAGCCAAATGCCCGTTATCTTTAAAATGAGTCCTTTAATTACATTGGTCGTCATTGAAGATTGTCTAATTTGTTTGTTATGCTATAGGGAATGTGCATTACTGCTATTTTGGGTTCATTTTGTAGGCTGCAGTTGCCTATGAAAGTAGGTCTATAATTGTTTTTGGATATTTCTTAAAAACCATCTCTGGTTTTATATTATTTTCTTAAAAAAAAACATTTTTTTTTGCAGATTTTTTATAGCTAGCACATATAGTTGTAAACGCCAATTTCACGTCTAGAAATTTTTAAAAAACATCAATACCCAAATAAAATTTAATGAGTTTCTGAAAAACGATGCTTTGAAAAAGTCATTTCTATGCAATTGGTTGGTAGTTTGAATTGCTGTAGAAGGTAAGCTCAAAGCTACATCAAAGAGAAAAATTATGATTGTCCCACTCATAAAGACACCAATTTCTAAGGTTGTATGGTAACAGTTTTAGCTGTTTTCGTAAATCCTGTAAATTCAGATTTACTAAATTCTATGAGCAGTATGATTTAGTAAATCCAGAATTTAAGGAAAGAACTGCGAACAATTTGAAAAGGACTGGATTTACTAAATCCAAGATTTAGAAATTGCCATTTTTTTTTCGTTTGGCAAGCTTTAAGTTAAAGCCGACTTAAATCCCTTATCTTACATCCTCCTATATTATATTTGTAATAGTTTAATATCTGTACTTGTTCTTGTTTAATATAGATATTCATATCTGTAATAGTTTAATGAGTCAGTGTTTAATATTCATATCTGTAATAGTTCTTGTTTAGAATTGTTCTTGTGACAATTCGATGAGATATTGTAAAACATACCGATTTTGAAATCATGCTTGCTTTTGCTGGGCAGGCATTGCGACGCGTACGAGAGGAACTAGATTTTACTCTTCAACAAAATAAACTTTTGCAGCACGAAATAGTATGTTGTTATTGTTTTCTCTTTGGGGCATTTACATACATAAAACCTAATTCATATCTATTTAGATATCTGGCTCCGAAACTTTATTTATTTTTACATTGATACAATCCAAATCTCTCATATTACATAAAAGTACAAGGTGAATTTCACATTTTTCAT
Organism: Phalaenopsis equestris; assembly: GCF_001263595.1. Lineage (NCBI taxonomy): Eukaryota > Viridiplantae > Streptophyta > Magnoliopsida > Asparagales > Orchidaceae > Phalaenopsis > Phalaenopsis equestris. The sequence continues at coordinate 734,438 of NW_018164957.1, forward strand.
GCGCAAGTAAGATGACATACATGTAAAAATTAAAGTTTAGGTCTAGATAGTTAAAATACATAAGAATTTAGTGGGATGTATGTAGATCTTCCTTACTCTTTCATATTGGCTTGAATGGAGCTCATTTATTTCTTCAAATTCTATAGACTGCTAGTATTAGTTTGTTTTGCATTCTGTGAAAAGGTTGGGATTAGATGAGGAGTTAAGATTATGATAGGCTTATTTAAGTTTGATTTAGGAATATAGAACCTGAACTTCAAGACTTGGCTATGTATATTAAGTAAGGATTTCAAGTTTAGCAAAGGCAATTGGTCAATTAGGTAGGTTAGGATTTATTTATTTATAGAGAAGAATCATTAATCCCTCAATTTTTTACTTTGGAGGACTGATGAACCATGAAAATTACTGTTTTTCTCTTTGTAAAATTTATTGTATTGTACTCATCAGATTAATTCGTAATAACACCGAAGTGATACCCAATTAAGGACTATAATCACACAATTATTTTTTTTTAATGTAAACTTTAAGTGGCATTTATACATCTAACACCTAAACTTTACTTTTTACATTTATAACATCCAAATCTTTCATGTCACATAAAAAAATATCTCTATTTTAATTTTAAAGAAAATGAAAAACATATTTTTATACAGAGATAAGGTGGCATGTATGTAAAAGTTGAAGTTTAGGTGATATATATGTAAATACGTAGGAATTAAGTGGTGTGTATGCATATCTTTCTATTGTTAATGGACATTCATTTCTATGTATTTACATATTTAGCACCTAAACTTTACTCTTTACATTCATATTATCCAAATCTTTCATATCACATCAAAAAAATCACCATTTTAACTTTAAAAACATGAAACACACATTTTCATACATATATAAGGTGGCATGCATGTAAAAAATGAAAGTTTAGGTGTTAGATATGTAAATACATAAGAATTGAATGTTATGCATATAAATATTTCATTTTGTTGACTACCGTTCTGTTTTAAAGCAAAACATAGTTATTTTTTGTTCTACATGCCATGCCCTAAAGCTTTTGCCCTTTTTCCTTGTCCTGCGTTGCTTAGGAAAGGTAAATCTAAAAGGAAAATGAATTGCTCACATATTCCTCTTAAATTTAAATTAGGGACATTTACACAAATACAACCTAATTCCTATGTATTTACATATCTAACACCTAAACTTTGTTTTCTTTTGTTTTTTTTTTACATTTATGCCGCCCAAAACTTTACTCTTTACATTTTGTTATGTGATTATGAGCATTTTATTTCAGGAAATGCTAAGGAGCAGTAGCCGCAGTAGAACAGCTGCGAGCTTTTCACTGAGATTTGCTGCCATTGTTGGCTTGATTGGAGTATTAATTGGCATGTTACTAAACCTTGCGCTGTATCGGCGCTCTGCTGCTTGACTCAACTCGGTTTTGCTGCCGAGCTTTGGTTATTTAATTTCCATATTATTTTATTTCTTCGTTTGTTCCTGAACCAGACAGGTTTTAATTTTTTTTTTTTATTTTTTTGGATTATGTTGAAAATAATCTAAAAAATGGAATTTAATTCCATTGCAATTTTTTAAATGATTGTTTTATGAGAAATGAAAAGCTTATAATTTCATAGTGTTTATTTCATCTATATATTTTTATTTATTTTTAGGTGGGTTGAAGTAGGTAGGCAAGTTCTATGTATTTACATATTAACACTTGAACTTTAATTTTTGCATTATAACGCCCAAATCTTTCATATTTCATGCATAGGTAGAGTGGCATGAATGTAAAAAGTTAAAAGATTGGGTGTTAGATATGTAAATAAGTAGGAATTGAGCCTCGTTGTTGCCAATCTTTGATGTAGTATCATTTCTCTTAATCAGAATATCTGAAGTAAATATCCTTACTGAATGAATGCTGGTAGATGTAGAATTCATAAGTGGATTAGTCAGAGTCATAGCTAATTGATTATATTTTGTCAGTAAAATAAAATGTCATTATCATCGTCATTAATCTAATCCCAACTATGTTTTGAGCTGCTACGGTAAGGGCAAATTTGCTAAGTTGAGAAAGATGAGGGAATTGAGAGTGATGAGAAGTGAGAGAGGTGGGTAATTTTAGTTCGTTAAGTCATTCATTATCGCAATCATTTTTTTTATATAATCATGATGGTTCGCTGATGGCTGGACATGTGAGAAGATATGATTGGTATGTAACCAATCAAATACTAATATAAATCTACTTTATAAAATTATTATTTAAATGTATTATCATATAAATTTGTATATTTTGAGACTTGATACGCCATCAGTAAATTTTTATCATCTGACATAAATCTCGAGGTAAGATATGAATGTTGAGGAAACTTTTGGGTAAGATGTGTATAACCTTTAATGAAGAGTTATCTAGAATTATGATTTCAACAAGCTTATAGTCAAATCGATTGGTTTAAAAAGAAGGATCTAACAGTACCAAAATTAGTCATCAAATTAAGCTCAAATCAAGTCATTAAACTATGTTTAGAAGCTTTGCATGCATAATTGGAAGATCGAACGGATTTTGAATATGGTAAGCCTATAGTCAAATCGAGCGTCTCGACAAGATGATTGCAACGTGCCCAGTATTGTTTGATTTTGATATTATTTAGACACTCAAATGTTTATTGAAAATCGTCTGATGAAGAGAAACTCTTTGAGCCATCTAATCAGAGTGGTCTCGGTTCTTTTCTTATTTGTAATCTGGACCTTATTACCTCCCTCTTTCAAAAGAAAATCTTGAGACAAAAAAGCTTGGGGGAGGAGAACAAGTTTAACATCACTTTTAAACCGCGGTTCTCACAAATACCTCTCACTCTTATAGTCACTGAACACTGACGATCGCCGCACATCGTCGTCCACCTTTGAATCACTGCCCCTTGCAGACGCACGATATCCACTACAAATTTTGGGTGTACATTGCAGAGTAATGAGACTTCTTACTGAACAACACATCATACATACGACGCAATGACGTCTCTTGAATACGGTGTAGCAATGCACCCCGAATACGATGCAACAATACACCCCGATAACGGTGTAATAATGCACCAAATATACAGTGCAATGACGCCTCTCAAAGACGATGTAACAAAACGCCCCAAAGACAGTGATTTGCTTCAGACTCCCAAAGCGCTCTTTGCAACTCATCATTACGACCTATGTGACCAATCATCAACATGATTTGCAGCTTGTGTGACTGTCGACTCTGGCCCCTCTGCAATCTACTGACGTCATCACATTTCACCATTACGACCTATGTGACTAATTACAAGCTACTTGGTCAACAACTCGTGCAACTCCCAACTTTGACCTCTCAAACCTACGACATCATCACATCTTACCACTACGACCAACATGGCCTACTATAACTGGCGTGGTCCACAACTCGTTTAGTTATTTTACTCAAGCGTATGCAGCTTACAAACATCATCACAACTCACCACTATGGCCTACATGATCAATTACATGTGTAGCTCCTGACTTCGATCCTTGTGGTATGTGAACGTCATCACAACCCACCACTACAACTACATGATTACTTATAGCCTGTGTGATCTACGGATCATGCACCTACAAACATTATCACATCACCTACGCGACTAATTATAACATATCTAGTCCACAACTCTCGACTCAGACCCTACATTCTGCAGATGTCATCACATCTCACCATTACTTTCTATGTAACCAACTATGACCTACTTGCTCAAACACTCATGTAGCCGCAGATTCCGACCTCACGACCTATGAATGTCATCAAAGCTCGTCGCTGCAACATACATGATCAAATATGACATACGAGGTCCACAACTCATGTAACTCTCGACTTCAGCCTATGTGATCCATGGACATCATCACAGCTTACCACTACGGTCTGCGTGATCGCCTACAACTTCATGCAGCTCTTTAATTTTGGGAATTGCAGCTTACGAGTTTCATCGCAACTCATTACTATGGTCAATGTGATCAACTATAACTTAAGTGGCTCACATTTTGTGCGGCTCCAACTCCTACCTATGCATCATGCAGACATCATCACAACTGACAACTACTGCCAACTTGACTGGCTATGATCTACATTGTCCATAGCACGTGCAACCCTCGACTCCTGTCTCTGTGGTTTATGGATGTCATCACAGCTCAACACTACATCATATGCGACCAACTACGGTTTATGAGGTATACAACTCATGCAACTCCTGTCTCCCACCTTGTAGCCTACAAACATCGCCACAGCTCACTACTAAACCTGATGTGGTCCACAGCTCACATAGCTTCTGACTCTGACCCCTAAGACCTATAAACATTATCATAGCTCATTGTTATGGCCTATGTGACCAACTACAACCATTATGACTCATAACTCTTATAACTTCCTACTACAGCCTCTGTAGTCAACTAATGCTCCTAAAGCAACCATTTGCAACTCACACAACCAACTACTACCATGACTTTCAACTACGACTTTTACGACAATATGATGTTACAGTCACCATTTTAAACATTCATGGCAGACAACTGCCTCCATGGCAATTGACTACAACCTTTGTAGCCAATTGACGCTCTTAAAAGAATCATCTGCGGCTCACACATACTACTACTACCATGCCCATGACATATGTAATAAGTTGACATTACAATCATCATTTACAACATTCATAATAGACTACTACCTCCATAACAATCAATTATGACTCCTACAACCTGCTATCACCTAAAACTACATTCAATACAACCAGACTACAACTATTATCAATGAACTAGTGTTTTACATTTATAAGACCAACTTGGTGACCCCATCTTTTCTAATTTAGGAGAAAAAATGCGCATGTAATCACCATTCATATTATATTATTTCAACTGAACTTGGCTCTGTAATTTTATCACATTTCTAGGATTTTTCAATTAAAAATTTGAGGTGTCTCGTACTAATTTTTAATTATCTGGGCTTGTGTTGGGTTTTTGTGCAACCTTAAAACGATAATTCATTACTCTACCGCCGCCAACTTTCCAACATTTATTAGTCTGGCACCGTTTATGGGAAGCATAATCCCACCATCAAAGAACTTATAAAGCCTACATAATGACCAACATATGTTCTTGTTTGGTGCCGTTTGTGGGAAACGAAGTCCCATTCGACATTGTTTTCGCGTTTGAGACATCGGACCTCTACTTTTTTTCTCCTTGAAATACATCCTCCAACTCGTTAATAAACCTTCTTTAAACCTTTGAAGCCTTCTTCCATATGAAGGGACAACAATTATTGCAGTTTTGAAATATCGTTCACGTCAACATCCCAAGCACAATTGTAATGAGATAATCATCTTACATCTCATTCAGACATCAAGTCCATGAAAACTACTTTCAAGTTGGGGAATAACATTCGTTGCAGTCTCGAAAGGTAGTTCATGTTATATCCCAAGCACGACTATGAAGGGGTTGTTATTCCACATTTCATTTAGACGTCAAGTCTTCGAGGATCACTTCCATACTAGAAGCCAACTCCAAAAATAACGCTTCCTCGGAACCCGCCGCCATACCAGACTTCTTCATCAACTTTATCACAAAGTCGATCTAATCAAGGCTCGACACCAAACTTTCAAGCACTTGCCTCAGCTTTGATGTTGTGTATGTGGAAATGAGCCACGAGAGAGAATAAGAAAAGGGAGTGAAGATATGGTGTAAATCAAGGGATTTGATTTTATTATTTTTGGTTTTGCTGCTTGTGCGATAAAGACAGGTGCACACAATATGAAAGAAACAAATTTAAGTTTAAAGTCACAACATCAACGATGGTCTGCTAACATGACAAACTCACCGCTGGCGTGGTGACTTCTCGATATTAGAAAATTTATTTTTTAAGTGTCAAATTAAAGTAATAAATTTAAAAAATTTAGGCAATCTTATGTATTTTAAAACATTTTTTTTGCTACTGTTCCATGCAAAAACATTATGCCCAAAATTTTTAACAATTGAATTAACAAAGCAGGGGCTGTGATTATTGCTCATGTTTGGGAAATATCTCATTTAGTAAAAATAAAGTATAATAATATTGAGCTGATTTTGCTCCTAAAAAGCCACTGTTCATTATCTTCTAGTTTTTTAACTAACATATTGGCAATTATATATATATATATTATAGGTATGTATATATATATACATACATACATATATATATATATATAGGTATGTATGTATATATACATACATACATACATATATATATAGGTATGTATAGATACATACATACATATATATTATATATGTATAGATGTATGTATGTATGTAGATATGTATAGATGTATGTATGTATATATGTATGTATGTATGTATGTATGTATGTATGTATGTATGCATGCATGCATGTATGTATGTATGTATGTATATATGTAATATTAAAAACATATCATCAACCATCAATTTTATTAAGGGGCATAATTAGTGACAAAATCAACATTATTTTTAGTACGAACTAAACAATGACATGTCTAATCTTTTGTAAGTGTTGGGCAATTACTTGAGCAAGGCAAGACAATTGCCCATCATGGAAAAAACCTGGTTCCTTCCCTCTGAACATTTACATGCATATCATCGAATTCCTATGTATTTACATATCTGACACCTAAAATTTGCTTTTTATAATTATATCATAAAAAAAAATTTATATGACATAACAAATACCACGATTTGAACTTTTTAAAATTGAAATTGAGCTTTTGACAAAAGATAATAACTAACTAAATAATTATCATAATTTAATGTGCCGCTTAAGTTGTTATATTAATCAATTTGATTAAGTAATCTATAATCAATTTATAATTATAATATTGTCGCACTTAGCCCATTAATCGTGATTTTATACTTACTACCTCCTACAACATTTAGAAGCAAATGATAGTCACTCAACTCGCCGCCAAACTTTCAAGCACTTGCCTCTGCTTTAATAGATATTATTTGGTTATGGTTACATATTTAGGAGTTTAATTTTTCAACTTTATCCAAATTGACTTCACCGTGGTAACATATCTGCTATGACAATTGTAAATAATCATTTGATTCATGTACGCATAAAACATATAAAGATAGATTACGATTTTATCGGAGAACATCTCCTTTAAACCCTTAGTCAACATAAATCATATCACTTCCTAGGATCAACTGCCTATGTTCGTCCTCATCATAGACTTCAACTTTAAACTCTTCTCATATATTTCTTAATGCAATGAAGCCTCCAATGTATATAAAACACCATTGTTACTTCTAGAGAGATGAAATAATGTAATCCAACATATTATATTTACAACCACAAGTTTTTGTTTCTTTATTGTGTAGCTCTTAGTTTTATTATAACTAGATATAACTATGTACCTTTAACTTCCCTTTCCTACTATTATGGAGATTAAAGGATGCTCAACAAAATTTTATTCACCATAATTTAGGAGTTTGAAGTGCTATAAATATTACATGCCTAAATGCAAGTTCGACCAAGGCTTCAAGAAAAACTTTTATAATAAATATAAGCAAATCCCTATATGATAGCCTCGTCATAAGTCCTTGAGTGTATGTGAATTGTTGCCTTAACACGTGTTTCAAACACTTTTGTGATCGAGTAATAGAGGTCATCAACTAATTAGTAGAATTCATGTGAATTGAAAAATAGAATTTTTAATCTTCTAATTAAATACTCGTAAGTCCAGCTTTGGAACAACAAAGTGCTCCCAAGATTGAGAGAAATTTTGCATCAAGATTATGTAGGTACAACTGGTAGTATTTAGGCGTTATTGATAGTATTATGATGTTATTTTACTATCATTCACACATAATACTATCAAAAATACCTAAAATACTATCATTCACACATAATACGAACTCAGCTCATCCGATTGTAATAATTTCTCCAAGATTGGAGCCAGTTATCTTCACTCTTCAGGCTGGGCAAACAACTTCTAGGTTGAGGCAATCGCTTTTTGCCTATGCGAGTGTCTGATTCTAGTGCCCCTCACAGAAAAGCAGCGCGGGACAATTGCACGTGCCGACAGTCGAAATTCACACGAGCCAAATTTCGCGATTTCCCGCCTTTCCCAGGCTGCAGTGTGGAGCTTTCGAACACTGGCCTCAGCGAGCATATTCATGGCCCCGCTCTCTCTCTCTCTCTCTCGCTCTATGTTACTCTTGATCCTCTAATCCTCTCCCATCACCCTCGCAGTGGATGGAAACTCTAAACCCTAGCTCGACGATCCATTCCTTAACGCCAGATCCGAAACCCTAGTTCACCATCAATACCATATTCACCCATGGCGGACACTGGAACGACATCCGGCATCGTCCCTCTCAATTATACGGAAATCGAAACGGCCTGGCACCTATTCACCATCCTGATCCAGCAGGGCAGCCCCGCCCGGCTAACTGAGCTCGCCTTGAGATCAGCCCTAGGGCCAGTTCTCGTGGAGATCTCTAGCCGGCTTTTGGGATCTCCGTTGAAGTTTACTTTCGGCGGCTTCATTAGCTCATCCGATTTGGCAATCACGGCTTTTGGGGAGTTTGTGAGAAGAGCCGCTACATGGTATGTTCCGAGAGACGCGTTTTGGGTTTCGGATCTGACGAGGGGCAGCTTGAAGGTTTCATTTACATACGTTAGGAAGAGAAAAGCTCCGAGTTTGGGCAACGCTGCTGTATTATTCTCAAGCTCGAAAAGAAGGACTCTGCTGACTGATGGGAGAGGTCTGTGCGTGCATACGGAACGGTCAGGTCGAGTTAGATTTTATAATAAACTACTAAGCTTTGTTTAATTTGATTTACTGAATCTTGATAATTAGCAAAATTCTATTGGTTTTGTCTTTCTTTTTAAATTTATGTCAGCTTCTAATTCAGTCATCAGATATTTTTAATATGAAAGAAAATACAATGCTTTTATACATATCATTGAAATTCAGATCCATATAGTTTCGATTAAAATTGCAGTTTATCTGACTGTATTTGTTTGAGCTAGATGACAGACAATTCTAGGCCTATGCAGCCCTCAACGATTTTTTTCTTTTTTCTCTTATCACTGCAGGTGAGGTAAAACCTATGAAGGTTGAAGGGCTGCCAAAGCTTTTGTCACATTTTAATGAAATTCCAGGGAAGGTAATATCCCAATCTTCCTCTTTTTGTTGTCAAATTAAGAAAGTGATCTGTCCTACATGAATAATGGCCGAACTGACTTATGGATACACTTCGTGTATAATTTTCTTATATCAGTGATTGATAAATCATATAACTTGTTAAGTTTCCATCGTAAATACTTCATTGTCGGGCATCAAATATTATTGTTGCATTCAAGTACGGTTGTTCATTATTCCTGCCATAAAACATATTTTACAGCTCTTGCCGGGCAAAGCAAATAGTTCTTTGGCTGTGCTGTATAACATGTATTTCTAAGAAATTTATGAAATATCCAAATTTTCTTTATGTACTTGGCCTGAAGATTATTCACACTATGCTTTATAGTTTGCATTTTTTTCATAAAACCCAATGATGTTTAATAATTGAATATTTATTTCTTCACAAAAAGTGTTATACTTATAATTCCTGATAACTTCCATTGCGCTATTGAAGCATATATTCTAGATGGACAGTGCTCAATGCTTATTGCTTTACGCTAATAATTTTTTACATGGTCATGCAGGAAAATTTTGATTTTGCTAATCCTTCGGGCAACTACCAGGATTCAGTTGGCATGAATTCGTTTGATTGTAGTGCCGCTGGATTAGACCAAACATGCAATTCACCCATGTCCCTCGACAGTTTAAGTTGTTTTGAATTGAGAAATTTTAGCTACACCAAAGAAGAAGGCGCCAGGGCAAGTGACCCTTATATTACAAATTCTGTGGCTCCTCAGAAGAAAGTTATTGACTTTCTAGATGATAATATTTCTCTTGATGTTGAACTTGATGCTAATATCATCAAAGAGCATCCTTTTAGAAGGTTTACTGCGTTGGAGCCTGATTTTAGGCCTTTGTCGAATCAGTCTTCACCAGCCAATCAAACTCTCAGAAAAGACTGTAAAACTGTTTCTTTTGAGTTTGGGTTCATTGCTGGCATTCCTGCAGAGCTCAATGCCGTAGAGCTTGATTTTGAGAGATAGAGATTGCCGGTGGACCAAGTGCTGGATCAGAATCCTCAAACTCAAAGCGTTTCCTCTCCTTTGGCATGCAATAACCAAATTGTTGTTGAAGCTATCAATGAGATAAAGTTGCATCCCATGGATGAGAAAATAATTAATTGTCAGTTAGAGATAAATGAAACACCGGCTTCTAAATCAGCATATTTTCAAGGGAAGGAAATGTCAATGTTGACCTTTGAACTTGGTGATTGTGACGGAAATTCTGCAGTAATAGGTATTAACTACTATCTGGTAATTTATGTCTTAATTTTATACTTCTTACCATTTTTGATAATTCTCCAAACATAATTTATTTCACTACCTACCTTGATGGTTGAATCTGCTGATGCAGCCGAAGACAAACGGAGAACTTTTAACGAACCTAGCATAAAAGATCAAGTTGCTTCAGTTGGCAAGCAAAATTTAATCGGGCCGAACATTGCAAGCAATTGCATGTCTTCTACAAATCAGAAAAATAGTACTTTTGAGGTTGGTTTAATTGTCAAGCAGAAGCTAAAAAATGTTTGCAGTGCTAATATGCCTTCTAAAGAAAATAGGGTGTATGCTTTTACTAAGGTTACTAAGGTAAACCTTTTTTCAAGTACTAGTTTGCTTGCATAGTTACAGTAGTAAACTTTTAATTTATGTTTGAATTTTGCATCTTTTTGGCTTTTGAATAACGTTGGTGTTCTTGCAAGGATGAACATTTAGCGCATGCTTATGTTTTATAGTTTATGGCAATCTTCTGCAGAACTCTTCAGATCAGAAGTTGTCGCCAAATTTTGAATCATTTATCATACAGGAAGAAGAGGGTTCAGGTAAAACTTGAAAATAGGTATACCAAGGACATACATGCCGTTTAATGAAATAATTGATTGCAATATTTTTGTTTTTTTTCCTCCACATCTGAAAAACATACATTCAGGTGGCTATGGCACTGTGTACAAGGCTCAAAGAAAAGAGGATGGGAAAATATTTGCTGTTAAATGTATGTAGGCAGTAAACTCCGCATCTTCAATGAATTTTGACTTAGTTATAGATGTGTAGTCACATCCCATTACCTTTATTGGCATTTTTCAAGTTATAATTTTGTTGAAAATTTATTTACTTTATTACATTTGGTTCTTGTGCTGCCCTTGCCCTTGCTTTGGTCCTGTAGTTTTGTCACTTCATGCTCAATGCATTAACACTTCATGCAGCAGAACTTATAACCTAGAATAACCAAAGAAAACTAGAAAGTAAAAGTTTTGAGCTGATAACTCAATTATTTCTCAGCAAATGACATCCAACAATTTTCTGCCCTTGTTGGCATTGTTTTTTGTTTTGTTTTTACTTTTGTTTTTTGAAAATATGTTTAATTAATATAAACTTGTTATATTTTTATTTTTTATTTTAACAAATAAATCTTATTTTTAAATGTACTCAAAACATCTAAAAGATATTTGAGTGTTTTTAAAAACATATATAAAAATCAAATATGTTTTAATTCAAATCAAAATATACAACAACAACAACAATAACAACAAAATCTTTATCCCACTAAGTGGGGTCGGCTACATAAATCCTTTTTCTCTATTGCGCCCTATTTAGTGTCATATTTTTCATGTAATTCTAATAAATTAAGATAATATCAAAATGAAAAATAAAAGTGATCCCAAATCAAAATATAAGCAAATAGAAATAAAAATGAAAAATAGAAATGATCCCAAATGGGGTCTTTATCTATGAAAAACTGTCGAAAGTTACGTGGACTGAATAACATTGTTGCATGTAGGTAGACTTCATTCCCTTTAAGTTAGAACCTTTATACTTCCAAACAAGTTTGGCATTAAGGAATTGAAATGCAAGATCTGACTTTGGTTCTTGGTTACAAATAGTCTTGGACTTTACATTATTTGATGAAATGAACTTGAATAATATTTCTTATCCATACATTTTTAAATATAAATTGATGCTCCGAATTACTTATCGTGCTTGCGTAAAAAGTTTTGGTAGATTAATCGATTGCACATGGTCAATTTTATTAGACAAGTTTTGCATTTCTTACTTGTTTTTTTGGGTTTTATTATTATGTTCTTGATGACCTGGTAGATTGTGAAAGATCGTACTTTTTGACCTCCTGGCATTTATTATGCTGCTGACTAAGATGGAACAATTTTATTGGAGATTTTGTTGATGAGTGAAAACCTTACTAACTATTAACTTGGAAGCCCAAGACACTTTATGCTTGAAAAATTGAGGCTGCGATCACTACTGTATGTATTTGACAGTGAAGTTCTTGCACAAAGAATTTAGTAACACAAAAATTTACTTATGTCCTCATAGACCTCTTCCTAGACGTTGATTTTCTTAAGGACTTGTTTCTTGGAAACTTGTACTGCATATGCTGTTTGTTAGCTGCATTATTTTAGTTAATTGCACAGAGCTGCATTGAATTGAATGAGGATAAAACCAATACTAAATTGTCGGGATAAGAATAACAACAATGAAGTTTGATAATGATGTTTGTCACTTTTATATGTGAACTAGAGGCTATCTGATATCCATCTCATGTAGAGTTAAAGTTCACATGTGTTTTTTCTCCTGATACACCACGTATTGAATTTATTTTGGAATATGGTATTCTATCTGCTGATTTAGGAGGCGCTCGCAGCTCCTGCAGACTTCCGCTGCTTTCTTTCCCTGCAGGCGTTTGTGACTCCTGCAAGCTTCCGCTGCTTTCCTCCAGAGCAGTCGCACTTTCTCGCTCAGCCCTAGTAGGGAATCCCTAGATTTTCTCTCTAGTGGAAATCATAATCGGGTCCATGCAGTTTGGGAGCGTGCTCTGACGGCAATCCTCGCTCCCACGACCGCCACTCCATCTCTTCTGTGCAAATGCTGTGTCGCTGACGGACAATTTTTCTATCCAGGGGAATTCCTGTTGTCGCCGGCGATAAACAATTTGTGCCGAGTCTTGCCGAGGACTGACAATTTTTATCTCTAGTGGAAATCTTAAACGCCTACCGACATCTCCTGATCCTAGAAATTACTTTTGAAACTGAACGTGGGTTGTTATGTCGTACAAAATTTAAAATCTCTTTTTGCATCACTAATCACAAGTTGTATTACAATGACCTTTTCCATTGGTTCCCAATGGTCTTTTTTAAGATCCGTGCTAAAGAAAAAAAAATGATGTATCTCATGTGAAAAAAACTTGCAAAAGAAATTATTGATCCTAAATATTCGACATGAAAGATTGAAGATCACATAATCATATAATGACTTGTTAACTTCATGATCATAAAAATTGGAGAAAACTTTCTCATGTGCAAAATAATAAAAGAAATCTATGTAATTGTTGGCAACGACTTGGAATTTTTTGACATTGAAACTAGATTACGCTACCTATGACAGGATGAGTTGAATATTACTCAATACTTCAATGCTCTTTCTAGATGTTGGTTTTAACTGATATGTATGAAACATCACATAGAAGTGCTCCCAAGACTACCCATTTTTACAAAATCATTGTTGAACGAAAGAAAACCTTTAATTTTCTTTTATGACTAAACAAAAAAAATAGATCAAGTTAGAGGAAAATTCATGGGGACAAAATCTATTTTCTCAATTTGTGAAGTCATTGCTGAAGTTCAAAGGGAAGAGAGCAGAAAAAAAAGTCATGATAACCAGGAATTACATTACGTCCAATGTTGACAATTCAACTCTATACACTCACAAATCTTTTCAGGATAACAAACCAAAGAGAAACAACTCATGGTGTGAACATTGCAAGAAACTTAGTCATTTGAAGGAAACTTTATGGAAATTTTTTAGATTTGAGGCTCAACAAAGTCAAATGTGATGGAAAAAGTTAGGAAAACACAATATCAAATGAAGACAAGCCTCACGATCATAGACCATTCAATAAGAAACAACTTGAAGCTCTCCAAAGGCTTCTGGGGTAATATTTCGAGCCTTCTAAGACACCATGATAATCTTTCATTTGCTCTTGTTGCTCTCAACATAAAGAATTAGCCTTGGATAGTGGACTCTGGACATCTGGTAACATGGCAATGATATCACTGTTTTTCAATTCTTCTATTGTTGCAAGCACCATGTTGCACTTAGAATCTCAGATGAGTCAAATATTGTACCTAACTTTGTTTCTCATGGAGTTAATTTATGTTATGATATTTTTAATTTGTGCATCCTAACCTCTATTATATTGAAAAAAATGTATCCCTATTTGTTTATCAATAAAAAAAATTATTTTCTACCAATGTGAAACTTGCTTACTTGCGAAATACACTTAACAAATGTATCAAAGCCTGAAATACAAACCAACACATTCTTTCGTCATCGTTCATAGTGATCTCTGGGGGTCCTCAAAAATAGAAAATACAAATGAAACTAGGTTGTTTATCACATGCATTGGTGATCATATCAAAACCACTTGGACATTTTTTATGAAAAAGAAATCTGAAACTGCAGGCATATTTGAAAACTTTCACAACATGATTCGCACTCAATTTCAAATTAAAATTTAAACTATCAAAACCAATAATGCAAAAGCCAAATACAACTCCACTCTTGACCATTATCTATTAAAAAAATGACATCATTTATATTAGCTCTCATGTTGGTGCACGTCAGCCAAATAGTTTGGCTGAGAGAAAGAACAAACATCTTCTTGAAGTTTTCATTTAATTCTATTCACTAATAATGTAACTAAACACTTCTAGGAGATGCAAATTTCACATCCTCCTATTTCATAAACAAAATGCTAGACAGAGTGCTAAAATTTAACAAACTTTTCAATATTCTCATAAGATCCTACTCCATTATTCAATCATTCACTTATAACCTATCATCATAATTTTTTGGTTGCATCGTTTTTGTTTCATCAACATCAATCTTATCAAACTAAACTTGATCCTAGGTTAGTTAAATTTATCTTGGTGGGTTATTATTCAAGCAAAAAGTGACAAATGCTACTCTTCAGAAACATGAAAATTTTAAAACTTAATGGAAGTCACTTTTTTTGAAAATCAGCTATATTACCCTAAATGTAACATTTCAGAATAGAGTTGGAGAAAATATCAGATTTGGGGTAGCATTCATTAACCACAAATTCACCTCTCTTACTCATTATCATAAATCAACCTGAAAATGAACCTATTACTCCACTAAATCCTCCCATAGCTCTCACCAAAATCCAAGTAGTAAGAGTGTACATAAAAAAAAATAAAACTCTAGAGAGCATCTAAGGGATAATATGCAAAAACAAGAATGCAAATTACCAGAAATCCCGAACAACGCCTACTCCCGATCGCGAACGGCGCCTACTCCCGTTCATGAATCGACGCGATCCTTCCCGCCTTCGCTTCTCCTATATTCGCGAAACCGCTTAAGAAGGCTTGGATTGCTCGCTCGCAAATCACTTGCTCTCCCGTTTCCGTCTCTCCAGATTCACGAAATCCACGAGACTTACGGGAACAGAAACAGAAAGGAGATTTCTTCTTTGATTCTTCTTGAGACTTACGGGAAGCAGAAGAAGGAAGAAGAAAATAGTGAAGAAGAAGGTATTCTTCTTGGTGACTTGTGGCAGAAGAGAAACATGTTTTCTCTTGTATATTTTTCTTTTTCTTCAGTGTTCTTGCTCTTCGGTAAATTTTGGTGTAAAGAGAAAGAGCAAGTGAGAGATCCTTCATTGCCTTTGTGATCAAACTGATGTAAATTTCCTCAATTAGTAAAATCCTCTGCAACTCCATAGATGTAGGCAATTTGCCGAACCACGTAAATCTGTGTGTTCTTTTGGTGAATTTTCTCGTGCTATTTTATTCGCTTCGTCGTCAATCGTTTTAAATTTCATATACACCACAACAACTAGTATCAGAGTCAATGACTACAGACGAAGTGAAAATTTCAGGGATCGAGAAGCTCGATGACACAGATTTTGGTTATTGGAGGATGCAGATTGAAGACTACCTCTATGGGAAGAAACTTCTTCCGTTATTAGGGAAAATACCTGAAAGAATGGATGAGACTGAATGAAATCTGTTGGATCGACAGGTTCTGAGGGTTATTCGAAGGGTTATTCGATTGACCCTATCGAGGTCCGTTGCACACAACGTCGTCAAGGAGAGGACGACTGCAGATCTTATGACAACCCTGTCAGGTATGTGTGAAAAGCCATCCGCGAATAACAATGTATATCTGCTGAAGAAGTTATTCAATTTGAAGATAGCGGAAGGTACATCTGTTGTACAACACCTGAATGATTTCAATACCATTACAAATCAATTATCGTCTGTGGAAATTGAATTTGATGATGAGATACGTGCACTGATCTTGTTGGCTTCATTGCCAAATAGCTGAGAAGCTATGAGGATGGCTGTCAGTAATTATGCAAGTAAATCTAAACTGAAATTTGAAGATATTCGTGATTTGATTTTGGCTGAGGAGATGCGCAGAAAAGATTCTGGCGAGATCTCAGGTTCGAGTTCGACACTAAATGTTGATTACAGACGGAGATCACTTGACAAAACTCAAACAGGGGAAGATCAAAATCAAAGAACAGAAGCAGGAACAAGTCAAGGCCTGGTAAACAAGTAACTTGCTGGAATTGTGACAAAACTGACCACATAAGGAGGAACTGCATAAATCTTAAGAAGAAGGAGATTGACAGTGCAAATGTGGTAACTGAAGAATCACATGATGCACTGCTGCTGGCAGTTCATAGTTCTGTTGATGACTAGATATTGGTTTCAGGAGCTTTGTTCCATACAACTTTCCATCGGGAATTGATGCGGAATTATGTTGCAGGTGACTTTGGAAAAGTATATCTGGCAGATGGAGAAGCTCTGAATGTGGTAGGAATGAGAGATATTGACATTGCATTTCCAAATAAAAAACAAGTGGACACTACAAAAGGTCAGACACATTCTTGAACTGAAGAAGAACCTCATTTCTGTTGGGCAGCTTGATGAATGTGAACATTCAGTAGTTTTCTCAGATAGTACCTGGAAGGTGACTAAAGGAGCATTGATATTGACTCGGGGCAAGAAAATAGGTACATTGTATATGACTACTGGTTTAATTAACAGTGTTGATCTTACTGTTGCAGAGAACACAGCAGAGTTGTGACATTGCAGACTTGACCACATGAGTCAAAGAGGTATGAAGGAACTTCAGTCCAGAGGCAAGCTACCAGAACTGAAGTCAGTTGATTTCAGTATGTGCGAGAGTTGCATTATGGGGAAGCAGATGAATGTCAGTTTCTTGAAAGGTGGCAGAACGCCAAAGGCAGGAAAGTTGGATCTTGTACACACAGATGTGTGGAGATCTTCTCCAGTGACATCTCTTGGAGGCTCTCGTTACTACACCACATTCATTGACGATTACAGCAGAAAGGTATAAGTTTATTTCTTGAAGTATAAATCTGATGTATTCAGTGTGTTCAAGACTTGGAAGACTATGGTTGAGACAGAGACATGCTTAAAGCTGAAATGTCTGAGGTCTGATAATGGTGGTGGAGGTGAGTACATTGATGGTGGGTTCAAGGAGTACTGTGCAGCTCAGAGAATCAGAATGGAGAAGACCACTCCAGGAACACCACAACAAAATGGTGTTATAGAGCGCATGAACATGACCATTAATGAACGGGCTAGAAGCATGAGATTGCACGCCGAACTACCACCTACTTTCTGGGCAGAAGCGGTTAGTACTGCAGTTTATTTGATCAATAGGGGGCCATCTGTTTCATTAAACTGTGAATTACCTGAAGAAGTCTGGAGTGGGAAAGATGTAAAATTTTCTCACCTTAAGACTTTTGGTTGTCGTTCTTATACTCTCATTAATCCTGATGCTCGTAATAAGTTTGAGGTTAAGTCAAGGAAATGTTATTTCATTGGTTATGGAGATGAGGCATTTGTATATTGTTTTTGGGATGATTAGAGTAGGAAGATCATAAGGAGCAGGAACGTGGTTTTCAATGAGAATGTTATGTACAAGGACAAGTCCAGTACAGTTTCTGAAACAACACTGAAAGAATCTGAGTTGGTAGAGTTTGATGATTTACCAGAGGTCACAGTGCAGGACAGAGATGCAGGTGAAGAGGAGAGTGAATCCAGGGCATCCACTCCTATTGTTCCACAGTCAGTTTCAGAGCAGTCTACCCCTATAGTTGCAGTTCGTAGGTCAGAAAGAGTCAGACGTTCTCCACAACGTTATTCTCCGATATTAAACTACATTCTGCTGACAGATGGTGGAAAATCTCAGAGTTATGAAGAAATCTTGCAAGATGAAAATTCGAGCAAGTGAGAGCTAGCCATGAAGGAGGAGATGAATTCTCTGCTTGAAAATCAGACTTGGGAGTTAGCAGATCTTCCAACTGGGAAGAAGACATTACACTACAAGTGGGTGTACCGAGTGAAAATTGAGCATGATGACAGTAATATGTACAAAACTAGACTTGTTGTAAAGAGTTTTCAGCAGAAGCACGATATTGATTATTCCGAGATTTTCTCTCCTGTGGTGAAGCTTACAACCATTAGAATGGTACTGTCTATAGTAGCTACTGAAGATCTCTTCTTTGAGCAGTTAGATGTGAAGACAGCTTTTCTTCATGGGGATCTTGAAGAAGACATCTACATGCACCAACCTGAAGGGTTCATGGTACAAGGAAAGCAAGAGTCAGTTTGCAGATTGAAGAAGAGCTTGTATGGCCTGAAGCAAGCTCCTAGACAGTGGTACACGAAATTTGATAATTTTATCCACAGTGCAGGGTACAGCAGATGTCAGACAGATCACTGTTGCTATGTCAAGTATTTTGACAATTCTTATATCATCCTAATGTTGTATGTGGATGATATGCTTATTGCAGGTGCTAGTATTGATGAGATCAATAATCTGAAGAAACAGATGTCAAAACACTTTGCAATGAAGGATTTGAGAGCGACAAAACAAATCCTTGGTATGAGAATTGTCAGAGATAGAGTCAGAGGCATGTTGAGACTCTCTCAGGCTGAGTATGTAAAAAATGTACTTAGCAGGTTTTGTATGGATAAGGCCAAATCAGTTGGCACACTCTTGGGAAGTCACTTGAAACTCAACAACAATCAGTCACCCAAGTCAGAGGAGGAACAAGATTACATGAGTAAGGTTCCTTATGCTTCAGCTATTGGTTCACTTATGTATGTTATGGTTTGCACCAGACCTGATATTGCCTATGCAGTGGGAGTCGTTAGCAGATACATGAGTAATCCTGAAAAGGAACATTGAGAAGCTGTGAAGTGGATCTTGAGGTACCTAAGAGGCTCTGCAGAAACTTGCCTGTGTTTCTAAGGAAAGAGTTCAGAGGTACGGGGCTATGTTGATGCTGATCTAACTGGAGACATTGATACTGGAAGAAGTACTACAGACTATATTTATACTATTGATGATACTGCAGTATCATGGGGCTCTAATCTGCAGAAGACAATTTTGTTGTCTACTACAGAAGCTGAGTACATAGCAGTGTTAGAGACTGCAAAGGAGATGATATGGCTACAAAGTTTCTTGAAAGAATTGGGCAAGAATGATCAAAAGGGCATTCTCTATAGTTACAGTCAGAACGCTATATTCCTTGTCAAGAATCCAACATTTCAATCCAAGACAAAGCACATTCAGATCAGGTATCACTTCATACGATCATTGCTGGATGACAAACAATTGATGCTTAAAAAAATTTGTGGAAGCCAGAACCCTGCTGATATGTTGACAAAGGCTGTTACTTTGGAGAAACTGAAGTTGTGCGCAGCTTCAGTTGGTCTTCTAGCTTGAAGACAGGGGCCTTGAGTTGCAGAGGTGGAGGATTAAAGATAGAGGATTCGCAGTGGAGGATTCAGTTTGAGGAAAGAGACATTGTAGCATGTGTATCAGTTTCCAAATGGGAGATTGTTAGTGTTGGAGCCCGCTACAGAAGTCCCGAACAACGCCTACTCCCGATCGCGAACGGCGCCTACTCCCGTTCACTAATCGACGCGATCCTTCCCGCCTCCGCTTCTCCTATATTCGCGAAACCGCTTAAGAAGGCTTGGATTGCTCGCTCGCAAATCACTCGCTCTCCCGTCTCCGTCTCTCCAGATTCACGAAATCCACGAAATCCGCTGAAGAATACTTCATTCCTTAGTTCGCGAAACAGAAACAGAAAGGAGATTTCTTCTTTGATTCTTCTTGAGACTTACGGGAAGCAGAAGAAGGAAGAAGAAGATAGTGAAGAAGAAGGTGTTCTTCTTGGTGACTTGTGGCAGAAGAGAAACAGATTTTCTCTTATATATTTTTCTTCTTCTTCGGTGTTCTTGCTCTTGAGTGAATCTTGATGTAAAGAGAAAGAGCAAGTGAGAGATCCTTCATTGTCGTTGTGATCAAACTGGTGTAAATTTTCTCAATTAATAAAATCCTCTGCAACTCCGTGGATGTAGGCAATTTGCCGAATCACGAAAGTCTGTGTGTTCTTTTGGTGTGAATTTTCTCGTGCTATTTTATTCACTTCGTCGTCGATCGTTTTAAATTTCATATACACCACAACACCTATTACTCCACTAAATCCTCCCATAACTCTCACCAAAATCCAAGTAGTACGGGTGTACATAAAAAAAATAAAACTCTAGAGAGCATCCAAGGGATAATATGCAAAAACAGGAATCCAAATTACTAGAACCAACTTCACTCACCCAAGTATTCACTCAAAGGTTGGGTTAGCATACCACGAACACCAAGAGGAAGATGGAGCACAAGAATACATTGAACACTAGATAGAAGAATTTGTGTTTTATGAAAAATTATCTTATGAAGTTTTTTGTTCATAACTTGGATAATGTACATATTTCAAATTCAATCCAAGAGGACTTATCTATTCCTGTTTGGCAAATAATTGTGAAAGAAGAGATTCTTATCGTTAAAAAGAATGATACTTGGGTCATAACAATTCTGCCATTTGGGGAAAGAACCGTTGGGTGTAAATGAGTCTTCATTGTTAAATATATTGAAGATGAGAGCATAGAAAGGTTCAAGACTGGACTTGTAGCATAATGATTCACATAGTTCTATGGGATCGACTACATGATACACTTGCACTAGTGGTGAAACCCAACACAGTAAGAATATTACTGCCATTGACTGTCAATCAACACTGATCTTTACATCAGCTACACATTGAAAATGCATTTCTCAATGAGAATATTGAGGAAGAAGTGTATATGGAGATACTCTTAGGATTAAAAAAACAACACAAATAATCAACAACTGTGCAAACTAAGAAAATTATTATATGTTTGAAACATCCTTCTAGTGTATGGTTTGAAAGGTTTATCAAGACAATTCTTACCGATGGTACTATCAGTGTTAAACTGGTCATACTTTGTGAAATCAAATCAAGAAGATATGATAACTATTCTTATTGTATATGTAGATGACATTCCTTTACAGACAATGACGTAAGGGAGCTTAAAACAATCAAAAGAGTAATGAATTCTAAGTTTGAGATTCAAAATTTTGGAATTTAAAGATATTTTATAGGAATGAAACTAGCCAGATCCAAAGAAGATATTGTCATATCCTAGAGAAAATATATTCTTGCTTATTAAAGAAGACATAAATGTTGGGATGCAAACCAACATATATGGATATACTCCTGTGGATCCCAATCGACAAGCAACAAAATAAGAGGATAACGCCTTACTTGAAAAAGGAAGGTATCAAAAACTTGAGGGAAAATTTATTTAAATATCAACTAAAAGACCTTATATTGCTTTTTCCGTAGATGTAGTGAGCAAATATATGAATAATCCAAATGAAGATCATTTAGAAGTGATCTTTCGAATCATGTGGTACCTAAAAATGATTAAAAATTTTAATTTGCATTTTTAAATCTATGGATGCCAGAGATGTGCTTCTTGTGGGTGGGCTGTGGTTTGTTGCCGACCACATTATCAACCTAGATATTTGGAGAGCTCCTTTTTCCCTGATCTCGCTTGATGTTTTCTCCGCCCTGGTTTAGATCAGAATGTCACAACTTCCTCTTCTTTACTAGGACAACATGAATATTCTCTGTATAACAGCTACAATGGGTCCCCCATTGTGGCTTGATACTCAAACACACAATTGGGGCAGGAAAGTCGATCTATAAAAAAACTCAACTCGGGTACTTGGGTGGAAGGGATCAACCGGAAATTCTTCTATTATTTTGAATACAAAGGTATTTCTCACTTGTATTTCATTTGTGGGTGTGTTGTCCACATGGCACACAAATGCAAAGAAGGCTCTACTGCTCATGCCAAGAATGCTGCCACTGAAGGCAGCTCTCAGTGCCTCATCAAATCCCCAACACACGTTTATGGGTGTCAATTTGGGTTAACGGGTCAGATTTGAGTCTAACTTGAAAGTGACTCGACCCAAATAGAGTAAACCCGAATAATAAACACGTCGAAAATTTATACTCAAAATTTAGTGCTTATTCGGGTCATATTTGGGTTTTTAGGTTCAACTCGAACCCGATCTGAATAATAAATGGGTCGAATTCTCCGACTCAAAAAATATTCGGGTCAACCCTGACTCAAATTTTCAGAGTTGAGTTTGAGTCGTGTTGACGTGTCGTTAATGTTTGACATCCTTACACATGCCCCCCGTGCAATGCTTATGGTGCCACGGTGGAACAAAGAAATCAGAAGGCTATGAGAGCTGCTTCTGACCTCCACCAACCTAGCTGTAAGGTTCATGCTAACAAAAAAGAAGTGGAAAATGCCAATTCCTCCACCAGGATGTGAATATTGATTGCTATGCACACTATGCAAATGTCCAACCTTTTGTTTTCACATGGGCGCTTAGATATTAACAATGTGGAGGGGGCCACTGAAGATTCTTTGGGTCCTTGGACGTTGGTTACCAATAGGAAGAAAAACCACCTGCTAGAGGTACCTAGAAGGTTCAAAACAACCAGTTAAATAAACCTTTTTCATGTGAAATTTATGATTTTTCTCTTCAAGGGGCCACATCTCCCTCTGAAAATGTTTCTTTCCCATCCCTGTCTCCTGCAAAGAAAGGAAATATGGGTGGTGGATTCTTCTCTCAAACCCTCTGATGGAGACAACTGGGAAAATCACTGTTCCCACTCCACTCCCTCTCAAAATTTCCCTATTGAAAGATTGAGGAATATGTCGAAAAGGGAAACAAAAAGGCTGCAGAAAAGCAAACACCACTGTAATTTTGGAGAGAATTTCTTATGGCTATTTTGATAAAGAAATTCAAAAACTTGGCCTGATTGAGCGTATACCTGAACTTTCAGTCGGCGGTGTCGTATCCCCTCTTCGGAGATGATAAAAAACACCATGTTTTGGAACTTTCATGGAGTCCGTAAGCAAACAAATGACAATTATTTAAAACATTTTGTGGCCTACAACGATGTCCATATTGTGGGGTTGCTTGAAACTAAGAATGAAAGTCTCAATCGTATTGATGTTGACAAACTTATTGGTACTAGTTGGGAGTTTCTTCACCAACGTGCTCGTCAGAAAGCCAAAGAGATTCTCCTATTGCGGCGAAAAGATTCTCTTATTTTTGACATCTTCCAAAATGATTAATGCCTGGCTTGTTGCTGTGGTTTATGCTAATATAGATTTTCCACTATTTTTTATTGGGGGTGGAAGAGGGGGGGTTATTTTATATGTATCGACTCCCAGGAGGATAAAAAGGGTGGCAGACACTTTCATTCATCGCTCAAATAATATGTTAATTTACGATCTACAATGATCTTCATGAACTTGACTTTGTGGCTCCTGGATTTACATGGAGTAATAATGGGGTTAGAAGCAGAATTTGTGTTCATCATGATCGAATTTTGATCAATTTGGCGGCTTCAAATCTTTGACGTCATGCTTGGGTTCACCACCTTGATAGGGTGGCCTCAAATCATAGCCCCTTGTACTCAATTGTGGGGACCAACTCCTTCGTAATCAATCCAACTGAATAAAATCTGAAGATATTTGGTTAGCTTATCCCATGGCCTATAAGATTGTGTGGAAGAAGTGGATTAAATCTGACTTTGACCCTATTGTTGATATCCTTGAAAGGAAAAGCTTCAACATCCTTTAAGCTATTTTCTTTTGGAGCAAAAATAAACTCAAAGTGCTTAACACTTCCAAGGCGCTGCTCGAAAAGGAAATCAGTGATCTCCAAATGAAAAATTGTACTCTAGAGGCCTCAATCCTGAACTCAAATGTGTCTTAAAAATCAAAATTCCGGAACTTAATACTATTCTTGCCATAATTAATGTGTGGTGGAAATAACAAGCTAAAGTCAGGTGGTTAAAAGAAGGAGAAAACAACTCTCGTTTCTTTCACTCCCTCACATTCGCTCGTTCCCGTACCAATCACATCAAGTCTATTATTATGGAAGATGGTTCTTGGTCAAACAAGGTGGAGGACATCAGGTGCAGTTTTTTAAACTTCTTCCATAATAAATGGAAGGCTACTGACATCCAGATTCATAATTGATCGAATTTTGATGAGACAAAGCGCATTAATGATGTGGAGGGCTGTCGGCTTGATGAGGCAATTACTAGGGAGGAAATTACTGCTGCGGTCAAGGACCTGGACTCCAACCGTACTTCGGGTAAGGACGAATTGACTACTTTTCATAAACATTACTGGAACATTGTTGGCAAGGATGTTATAAATGATATTCAGTAATTTTTCTGTTGCCAGCACATGCCCCCTTCTTGCAAAGATACACTTATTACTCTTATTCCCAAAAAGGATAATGCAGACTTGCAGTCTCATTTCGACCAATAAGTTTGTGCCACCCTAATTATAAGGTTGCTGCAAAAATTTTTGTTAATCACTTGAAATCTCTTCTCCTATCTCTCATTTCTTTGGAGCAAGCCACTTTCCTCCCAGGAAGATCAATTTCAAGCCACTGCCTTCTTGCTCAAGAGATTATCAATAAATTCAAATGCTCTAGTTCCACATCGGGATTTATTGCCTTTAAAGTTGATATGGAGTAGTCCTATGACAAAATAAGTTTGCAAGCCCTCCAAATTGTCATGGAGAGAATGCGGTTCCCCACGAAATTCAGAAGTTGGGTTGCTTGTTGTATTGAAAGCCCGAGATTTTGGCTTCTTATTAATAGGACTACTTCCTCTGGATCACAACGGAGTGCGGCTTCTAGCAAGGATGCTCGTTATCTTTCTATCTTTTCATTCTTTGCTCGAAACTTCTTCTATGGCCTTTCCGCAACATCATAATGAGTTGGGTAGTAATATTGCTTGCAATGGTTTTAAATTATTTTACCTCCTTTATGCAGATGTCATTCTTATCTTTTCGGAAGCCAACTTGCGTGCGACGAGAACTATTTCTAATCTTCTCCATGATTATTGTATGTGAATTGGCCAAAGAGTTGATTCTTTGAAGTCGGCTATTATGTTTTGCAAGAATACCATTACTTAGAAGAAAAGAAGACTTACCATCTTTTTACAGTTGCGCAAGGCGGAGGAACTAGAGTACTTTGGCATCCCTTTCGCCCTCAGAAAGCTGAATCAACAGGATTTTCAGAGCTTTCTCCAAAAATCTGAAACTAAGCTAAACTCTTGGGTGTTGCGACACCTTATCTCTTGCTGGTCAAGCCACACCTTATTCACACCTCCCTTTTATCTATGCCTTGTTACTTAATTATGCACCGAGATTCATGTCTATGTCCTCCGGGATATTGAAAAATGCTGCGAGAAATTTCTTTGGAATAAGTATAACTCCTCCAAAGGTTTACATTAGGTGGCTTGTGCTGATCCATGTAAACCGTGTTCTATGGGCGGCTTAGGGTTCCATGCCCATACCCCACTAGTTGAAAGGGTCCTCTACGGGCTAGGTTGGCATTGGATTGTATCTCCAACCGTGACTCTATTCTCCACCGCTTCCTCCATCCAAATAATGGAATCCATATTTGGTAAGCTGCCTACAAGTGCAACAACTCGACAACTTGGAAGGTGATTATTGATGGTGCCCGTATGCTTCAGCCAACTGTTGGATGGAAGGTTGCTAATGGTTAGAATATTCACATCCTTAATCAAACTTGGGTTACAGATCTACCCTTGGATGAGTGGCCGTAATTTTTTTAATCTACGAGATACTCAAGACAAAACTATTTCATATCTTATTACTAGTTGTGATTGGGATTTTAAAAAATGATATCTTTGTTTTTGTATGGAGTTGGGAAACCGAATCACACATATCCAAATTCACGCGGAGCTTCCTTTCGACCAAGTTGAATTCGCACATAACTATATTGACAAAACCATCACTGCTCGGGCGTATGAAGTGAACTTGGCAAATGATCACTACTTTTTATGGATGAAAAATCTCAAGATTCACTCGTGTGAATGGTTTTTTTTGGTGGAGAGGGTTTTACTATTTCTAATTTTATTGACCTACAAGAGGTCACTAAGGGCCTCACCATTTCCAGTGGCAAATTATGGTTCTCATCTCTTCTTTTGTAAAGTTGTCCATCAATGTTGGAGAGCCCAGAACACTTAGAAGCAGGGGTGGTCTTATGTTAGTCCAACAATTCTTGCTTCTACTCTTGAAGCTTTGGTTCCTCCACACAATTTCCATCTTGTGGAGCAATGGGGCACTATTCAGTCTGACCAACTATTACACTCCCTCAAGGTGTACTCTCCCCTTCGGATGGTTCAAATCTAATATGGAGGGATCCCTTCTTCCTTCCCAATTGGGTTGCACTGACATTGCTTTGAGAAATGAAGTTGACAGTCTTATTATGGCTGCTGGCAAGCCGGTGGAGCACTAGGATAGTGCTAAAGGTGGAAGTTGTGGATGTTGGATGTTAAATGTACCATTATCGAAGAAGATAATTTAAATATTATCAATTCCTTATGACGGGTTACTATGGATGATAGATGGAGTGGAAGACTGCAAGATACACAAGACATCTTTTTTTATTTCGTTCAAACAGGTTATTTTTCAACATATAGACATGAAGAAGAGTATGGTTGCCCATACTTGTGCTAAAAGAACCATTTTTAGTTGTTTTATTTTGTTAGAAATGTGGATAGCTCACATTTTTTTTTCCTTTCTGTTGATTTTGACCAAGCCCATATTTTGCACGGCTAGGCCTTTCGTTGTGCTTCTTTTTCTATTAGTTTATTTTATTTAATGCAAAATGCTGTATTTCACCGGACCGGACAGTATTTTTTAGTTTCTAATGCTACATTTTCTGGTTAGATGCATATTAGCTATCATTTATATTGGTCTAATTTTAGCTATCATTCTTAAATTCCAACAGTTTGATCACATTTTTCCAATTTCTATAATAATTATGTTCTGCATTGTATTATTTTAAGTTGACTTTTATTAAGGTTTAGCATTTGATTTGTTGTAATATGCAGTCTTTTAAATGAGATAGAAACGCTAATTTGGTTATGGCACTTTTGGTTGTCCATTCAGGTCCTCATGCGAATGCTCATTCACATCATATCTACAATGAGCTGAAGATGTTGGAACGATTTGGGTAATTGATAAATGAGAGAATTTTTGAATTTTAATGGTTTCTATTAGCACTTTATAAGTTCTTTTTTTGTGTTGTAGAGGACGCAACTTTGTAATTAAATTTGAATGCTCTTTTAAGAATGGAGATTCAGAGTGTTTCGTTCTAGAACATGTTGAGCATGACCGACCAGAGGTATAATTCATTTGGTTATAAACTCATGCAACACGATATAAAAATAGGGCATTCACATACATACCACCTAATTCCTACAGATTTACATATTTAACACCTAAATTTTACTTCTTACATTCTTACAATCACCAAAATATTTCATATCACATTAAAAATACCATCATTTTTTTTACTTTTAAAAATTGATATGCACCTATTCATGCATAGGCAAGGTGACATTTATGTAAAAAATTGATGTTTAGGTGTTAAATATGTAAATTCATATAAATTCTGTGCTACGTATGTAAATCTTACTATTAAACTGCTGATATTACTCTTTTATTTCAGATTTTGAAGAAAGAGATTGGTATGTTTGAGCTCCAATGGTATGGTTTTTGTATGTTCAAAGCACTGGCAAGCTTGCATAAGCAGGTGAGATACATGAGATGAAGCTTTGCACCGTTTGCTTCACAATTTTGATATAGGCTTATCTTTCTCGCGTTTGCAGGGTGTTGTGCACCGTGATGTCAAACCAGGAAACTTCCTCTTTTCCCGCAAAGTCAACAAAGGTTATCTTATTGACTTCAATTTAGCTAGTGTGAGTTCCATGCACTCTGCATCTATTTTAGTGTCTTCAATTGCCTGATTGAATACGTTAGTGATATATTAGTTTATCATCTTTTTTCTACTGCACAGGACCTGAATCAGAAGTTTTGGAGAAGCAGTAAGTTCCATTGCCTTTGTCCTTCAGTAACAATGTATAAGTGTATTGCTTATTTCACCGACTGAATTTATACTCTTTTTTTTAAAAAAAATTTCCATCGAACTTATGCAATTTTTTGTAATAAAATTTTCTAGTTATTCTAATGTTATGCTAATTTAGCACTAGTTATGAATTGGTGGGACTCAATTATGCAAGCCACCAGTTCCTAATCACTAAAATGTGATCACATGCTTCCCATGTTAATTGATAATTTTTTTTGGGAGTAAAATTTTTTTTTATAGAGGATAACTGGCTTATTTCAGGCCCATTTATTGGTTTGAGAGCCAGACCATGCAATTGGTCAGACTCAACCATTGCTAACAAATTATTACATGAGCTAAACTCACCTTGATAAAACTGCATGTGAGTTTATATGTGATACATGACAATAAGGGAAGATTAAAACACAGCAAAAAGTGAAGCTAGGATATATTTTTGCATACCATTTTTTCAGCTTTGGTCTCCTATTTAAAGATCATAACTATAGCTAACCCTAAATTCAACTTCCACTATTAATACAATCTCCTATTATTATCATCGATAAATCCATTACTTATACTACCTCCCATTGTCAATCAAACTACCCACAAAGATGTTTGACTGCATCTTTTTGGTCTCTTAATTTACGTGAGCAGTTGTTGTTGAAGTACAGGATGAGGCGAAGTATCCATAAAATGTTTTCCCTCTTGATGATCATTGTTCATAAGGGTATAGTTGGGTTATGATTTTGGGAATTGTCTTTCATTTTCCTATGCGGCATCTTTGATGGGTGCCCCCTTTCATTTGATTATTTTTTGTTTTAGGTCCATATTTGCCTTTATGAATAACTAGACGATTTAATATGAATTCAAGTTTAAGTTTACTTCAAAGGTCGTGGATGTTGTTTATAGGGTTGTAGTTTTAAATTGACGTAATACCCTTATGTGGAAATCTGAGAAAGTCTTGTGGAGAATTTGATCAGGACAAATTTGGAAGTCCTCGATTAGTTTATTCCCTTCATATTTTATGTTATTTTATTTTTTTTAAGACTTATTTCATTTCCTAATTTAGGTTAGATATATTTGGTAAGTTTATAATTTAGGAGAGATTTTTTTCCCTATATATATGTACTCTACATGTGAATAAAGAATCATGGGAATTATTCCTCCCCAAATCTATTTTTCTGCACCTTCTGTAAAAGAAACTTCACGATTGTGTTGGTTCACTTGGATCTTAGTTCTATTTAGTGCTAGTGAGAGGTTGCGTCAGAGTTCACAGAGGATGGTATCCTATTCTTGCAAATGTTCAATAATTGCTGGGGCATGAGCAGTTCCGTGGACATATGTTAATGGGTGGGGAGGGAGAATTTCATAAACATTCTCAAATGGGGTGACTTTGGTGGATGATCAGGTGGAACTTTTGTAGTTGTATTCTACTCACAGATGTAACTATTTATTTCGGGGTTGTTCTCCTGCAAAGCACTTATTGCTTTAGACTTTTTAATTTACAGCCTAAATTTGGCCATCTAATTAGTGGTGGTAACTGGAGCTTATAAATACTTTGGTCCCTTGCGCTTGAAAAAGAAGTTGCCAAAAGTTATTGATGAATATTTTGTCATGATCTCTAACAATGATTTTGAGAATCTCATGCAACCGGACAATGTTAGTAACAAAAGCCTCTACAACTTGAACCGTAGAGAAAAGATGTTTCTAGGGAGTAAAAAGGCTTTATTTGGACAAGCGATCAACTACGACCATAATCATTGAGGGAAGTCATTTATGAAATCCATAGAGATGCCGACCTATATCTTTGTAGGAATTGGAAGGGGTTGGATCTTCTCATGTTTACCCAATGAAGCTTTTTTTGATGTTAGAGAGAGTTTATGGTACCTTAAATGTCCTCTCATAGGAGAACAATGACAATCTTCCAAGATTGTTTTGGCAAGAGGTGAGTTGGGGATTAGCAATACCTTATTATTTTTCAATCAAATCCATTATGATGGACCATGGTGTGGTCAATGGGCATGTGAGAATAGAAAGGATCTTACTCGATCTCTTCTTAGAGAGTTGCCCACCAATTGGCCTAAGACTGGGAAAATGTTCACAGTTAAAACTCAACTACTCGGGTTAAGAAGTTCAGGCCTAGATTCTATTTTTCCTTCTTAAATTCAATCTGGCAGATATACCCCATCATTTTGGGAAGCCAATTCTTTGTTCAAACTAGTACATAAGGTTTCTTTGATAGGCTCTTTTGATGAAAGACCTTTCGATAAGGTAAGGGCACCACTTTTGAATTGTGGTATGGTGGCTCCCAGATATTTTCTTAATACACTTACGTGAATAACATTGTGAATTTGTGACCCAGGAGGATCATAGTGGTGATAAACAACGAGTCTCACTTTTTCGATTTATTGGTAAGGGCCCAAAAAATGAATGGTGAGCTTAAGATTACTTCCAAATGCTACAGATGTTTATCTGTTGAATTTTAGTTTCTAATATAAATAATCCCCTTCCGTAAAATAGACTTTCATGTTGTGTCGGTCCCACTAGGGTCTTTATTCTATTTTGTGCTAGAGAAAGGTTGCATCAGAGTTCATGGAGGCTGTTATCGTGTTCTCATAATTTTTCATTAACCCATGGGACATGAGCAGTTTTGTGAGCACATGTGAGGGAGATGCATAAGCATCCTCTAATGGGGGTGATTTTGGTGGATGGGTGGGTGGAAGTTTGGTTGCTGTGTTCCACATATGG
The DNA here is from genome assembly GCF_001263595.1 of Phalaenopsis equestris. Classification (NCBI taxonomy): domain Eukaryota; kingdom Viridiplantae; phylum Streptophyta; class Magnoliopsida; order Asparagales; family Orchidaceae; genus Phalaenopsis; species Phalaenopsis equestris. The sequence continues at coordinate 765,789 of NW_018164957.1, forward strand.
AAGTCGCTATTTATTTTTCGGGTTGTGCTCCTGTAAAACACCTTAAATATTGCTTCAGATTGAATTTACAACCTTAGTTTGGTCACCTAACTGCGGGTGGTAACTGTAGCTCATGCTTTTGGTCACTTGTATTTGAAAAAGTTGCCAAAGAAGGTATTGATGCAGATTTTGTCATGATCACAAACGATGAATTTGAGAATTTAAAGCAAGCGGACAATGTTAGTAACAAAAGCCTTGGCATCTTTGGTGGTTGAAATAATGTTTCAAGGGGATAAATTAGTTGTATTTGGACAAACAGTCAACTATGATCATAATCATCATGTGCCCTTAGGCGTAGGGAAGCCTTTGATGAAATACATTGAAATGTCAGCCTATATCTTATTCTGAATTGGAAGGGATTGACAATATCATCCTGCTATTGAATTCTCAATGGTGTGATTTAATCTATGTCAAGAAATGTGTTTGTTAAAATTCAACAACACATTCATTTCATATTTGTGATCTGATGATCAAATTTTGAAGGATGCTTCTCCGGGTCTTATTTGAAGTGAATGGCAAGAATGACAAAATTGACCTTCTCCCTTATGATTAGATTCTCACCTCATAGTACTTGTGAAAAGTAAAAATTGGTCTAATGATTTGTCTTCACTTACAATAATGTGAATTACATGCAAAATTTATGCATTCTAAAACATTGTGCCAAATGTTTGACAAGCACTTAAAAATAGTTCATTATGGAGTAATTTAATCAAAATTATGAGATGAATCAGCGAGGAGCTTGATTTATCAACACAGAGAAACGTCATCCACAACTTGATAATTGCATATAGTCACCATAAAGTATCTATCTTCTTTGAGTGGCGGTTTCTTTAGGAGTAAGGTTGGAATTTTGGCCAGTTACTCTTTCTTTGACAATATCAGGTTGATCAACTTAATGTTTAATATCTCCCACTCATTATATGAATTATGACCCTGCATAAACTTTGTACTAATTGAAGTGATTTTATGAGCTTTCAACGCAAGAGTCTTATTAATTTTGGGAGAGTTAATGCCATACATGACATGCATCAAGACAATTTTGATCATTTCTTGCATTGTTCCTTTGTATGCATTTAATTGTCATGTAATTATTGATATGTCCTTTTTTTCAAGATAATTTTTTATTTTAGTTAGATGACCTGTTCTACTTTCATGATTTATCAAGTTTTTTATTCAAAATAATTTGAATTATTCATGTAGCGCTATTTTTAGAAATAAAAGTATATCTAACTATGGTTTGAATATTTTTAAAATTTGATTTGTTCATACATATATGTGTGTGCACGCACACACACACACACACACACACACACACACACACACACACACACACACACACACACACACACACACACACACACACACACACACACACACTAGAAGAAAAAATAAAAATAGAAAACAAAAGTGATGCCAAATCGCCCTAGATTGTTTGATCCGATGGAGAAATATATTTTATCTATGGATTAATGGGCGGATGTAAATCTTTAAATGTTTATATTTTTGTCAAAGGTAAAGGTAAAATGAATTTGTAGAAGGGTTGACATGACATTGCAACTGTAGATTCAAATATAATTATTACTTTCAACAATTTATGCTTGACTCCTTAGATACATTTGTTCGGTGATTTGTATCCATTAGTATATGCAATTATTTAAGGATTTTTTTCCTTTTCATATAATTAGATTGGAAGCTCAAAATATACTTTTCTAGATGTAATCTTTAACAACTTGTGTTATTTACTAAGTGTTTGTGACACGGGAGTTTTCCTCCAGAACACGAACAATTTAAGTTGTGAGAGGGGAGCTGAACCTGTCCCCATTCCCTCCTCTTTTCATTAGGTGGGAATTCCCACCCCCCTTTTTTTTCGTTTCCCGCCCATCTCTTATCTATTTATATGTGTTTTTGGGTCTTAGGGTTTTAACTTATGTTATTTTCTATTTTCAGTTTGTGAGGATAGTTGCTGACGTCCTATTTTTCCCTTTCCCTCAAGGGCTATATCCAACAGTTAGGGTGGTGCTCCGGCTGTATCCCTCTCCCTAGGTAGTGATTATCTACTACCCATCTCCTTCCAACACTCCTCCAACTGCCATTGCCCCTCTGCTAGCTGCCTGAAGGTTGCAACTTGCTTGTCAGCTATTTCCTCCCACCCATCACTCCTTTAAGAGGGCAACAATTTTACCCAATCCCTCCCAATCCCCATGTTCGGGCCACCAGGCCAAACTCTTCCCTGTTATGGGTCGCCTGTCCACTTCCTCCAAACTGACAGCTGACCCATCCGTTTCCTACAATCAGCCCACCAACTCACTGCTTTGCTACTAGGGGTGTAAGTGAGTCAAGCTGACTCAAGCTCATCTTGATAAGTGGCTCTTGAACTAAGCTTGATGAGCTAATTAACCAAGCTCAAGCTAGTCCCGACTTGACTCGTTGGTTCGTGAGCCGACTCGTTTACAAAAAAAAAAAAAAAATTAAAAATATATTAAATTTGATGATTTTATCATTAGAGTATTAAAAATATTTAAAAAATAATAGTTTTTATATTATATCAAATGATTTCTTATTATTTTTCTTCTAATTATTTATTTTATTTGTCATTTTATTATAACATTACCTTAAATTAATATTGTTTCTCTTTTATGGTAAACAAGCTCGCTCATAAGTAGACTTGAACTCGAAGATTTAAACTCGAGCTTGAATTTGAACTTGATAAAGTTAATGAAACTCAAGCTCAAGCTGAGGGTGACTCGAGCTCGACTCGACTCGACTCGTTTACACCATTATTTGCTACGTCTAAGCTGACCTTTCCTCCACCGCAACACCCCTACAGTCACTAAGACAACCCCCACAACCATTGTACCTTAGGTGTTGCCAGAACCACTTCCAACTCCCGTGCACTCTCAACCACATCCAAAGCTACCACCACCTGCTATCCCATTGCAGGCCACTACCTTCGGCTCCGTCTTAGGGTGTCTTTTCATTTTATGTTGCTATTTTCCTAACTATCAAAATTTGGTATTAGAGCTAGTTCAACCCTTGTCCTATCTTAGGGTTTTTAGCATCCTCTCCTTCCAAAGCCACCCCTACAAATTTTTTTTTTCTTTCCTATTCCCAACCACAACCAAAATTTTGGCCTAACTCTCACTTTATGCAGATTTTCGAAATTAACAATCCTAAATTAAATTTTTAGCCTTCTCTCATCTTCCAACTCTAAACTCTAGCCACACCACCATTGAGATACGTACCAGAGCCTTCTTGAGAGGAGACACGACGAGAAATCCGCTAACTTCGACAATGGATTTTGAACATGGAAGATGAAATCCAACGAGAGGCTACCCTCGACCGTGATCCGAAAAATTGAATGGGCAAATGAGAAGATGTGAAGATGCAGCGATAAACTCAGCGTCTGATCCTACCAACTTACTACTGTAAAAAATTGCATACTCTAGTTTCCAATGTGGAGAGATCGCAACACCAAGCGACCCCCTGGATGTTATCCAACAAAACCAATCTGTAAGTCTGTCACATCTAGAAAATGTTGAAACCAATCAGGAGAGTGATCTGCTTCACAAGCGGGACGTCATCGAAAGGTTGTGTAGAGACACTGCAGACACTGAAGACGATGAGGATATAAATGAAGAGGATCCACTTCCAATTGAGGACATTATACACTTAGTCCCAACTGAGCTCGTAGAAGAGATTCAACTGACCTCGTTGTAAGTGGCTAATGAAGTTACAAGTCTGAGGTGCTGATTTTTGACATAGGGCCCTCACAAACAAGTGCAAGGCAGATGCTTCAAATCTATATACCCCCTTTTGAGTTACTCCTAGGACGGGAGGTCCCACATGTCCAAAAAGGAGTCATTATGTCCCATCTCTGGACTATTACAATGAGCAGTTCAAATGTTTGAGTCAGCTAAGTTAGGGGTGTAAACTAGTCGAACACGAGCGAGCCCAGACTTAGATTGTGTTCGACTCGTTTATATTTTAAGCTCAAAAAGTGTGTTCGTGTTCGACTTGTTTGCTTAGCGAGCCGAAAACAAGCTGTTCACGAACAAAGAGTCATTTTGACAACCCTAATCATGTAGCCATAAGATGTTAATGGTTGGAACAATATTTAAAAATTATTGTTTATATTAAAATATCATTTGAATTTAATTTAATATTTTTTATTCTATTTTTTATTTAATACTTTTAATTGATTATAAATCTTTGTAATCTTATAGTCAATTAATTTTTTTAGAAATAGTACTCATCAATATATATATAGCTCGACGCCGATACTTCCTTAAGCTTCTCTCGATGTTTCTCTCGTCGTTCGACTCTCACATCAAATGAGGCGTCACATCAGTGCTTTGACCTTCTGCCAGTAGCCTTTCTAGTGCTTCGATTTACTGCGGCTAACTTACTCCACACTTCGACCTACTGCTAATATTTTCTTCAGACTCGATCTACAGACCCTACTTCCGGTGTGTTGTCTACAGGCCCGGTGTGTCGTCTACATGCCCGACTTCTAATTGACAGCTGCGTTGTCTGCGACAAAGTCGGGCTTTGCGTTTTTTGTTGGCATTGGCAGGCCTCAAGGATTTCCTATGTCGCTGCCCTCGCTGGTGATAACCCCGCCAAACCCTCCTATGCTACAGTGGTTCACAAATGGAACTTCCATTTCCAACTCACATATAGTCTGATATTCCCGCAGATGTACCATGATTCTGTTGCAGGACATGTAGATTGCAATCTCATCAAGAAAGTAGAGAAAAAAGCGGGCAAACCAACAATATTCTTCTCTGACGTCGAAATTTCAACTCGTGTAGGAAAATACAAATTTAGTCTAGTTGGAAAGTTCCAATTAGGTTGCCCTAAGATGGAGACTATCAGGAAGCTTTTTGAAAATTTCAAATTAGTTGGAGCTTGACAGGTGGATCATTTCGATGGAAGATATGTTATTATACTGCTGAGTATAGAAGAAGACTACACAAGGATTTTCTCAAAGAAATTCATCACAATCGAGGGCTAACATATGAATTTGCTCAAATGGACCCCTGATTTTGATCCCAGTCAAGCCGGTTGCCATTACCTGAACTCAAACTTCAAATTTTTGACCTAGCTATCTTATATGCAATTGGGACTATCCTTGGAAAATATTTACAGGTAGACTTATCCCCAATTCATTTCTCAAGGCCCTATATTGCAAGGATTTTCATTGAAAGAGATATCACACTACCAGATGTAGAAGAATCCTGACTTAGCTCTGCTCACAATGATTATTGACAAAAAATCATTACGGAACAAAAATCTTACTACTGCAAGTATTACAAGATGTTTGGACACTCGCAGGAGAAATGTTTCAGATTGCACCCACAGTTGAGAACCAATAGTCAAAAGCAGAAACATGTTGTTAGTGCACCCCACGTGCCTGAACGCGCTGCTAACAAACCGTATCACAGCCAACCTGTGGAGGGAATCACCACAAGACAAAAGTTGGTGTCTGCCCCTGTGAACCCTTCTCCTGATCGTACTACAACAGATAATGTCCCTATTCCGGAAGCATCAGCTGCAGAGGTGATGATTCACACTTCACATACACTGGAATCTATCGTTATGACAACGACTGTCTTTCCTTCTACTGCGGCTCTAAATCAGACCGAGGATCACACGAGCCAACCTTTTGATTAGGAATGACATGTTTACACTTCTCGGCAGAAAAAGAAGGTTGAGGGCACACTTTAACTTGGAAATTTAATGGATGATACATTGGTTACTTCTGGCATTGACACGACACTTTAAGTTTGTTTTTTGACTCCGCTCCTAAAATTAGAGGAAGAGGTAAAATTAAACTGGCTCGTCCCTAGCTTTTGTTTTCTATATGTTTTAATTTTTTGAGTCTATATGTATCTTTTTATTGGGGTATTATTGTACTTGATATCGTATGAGTAGGGTGCCTCTATTGAGCCCTCTCATATAACCTTTATATATCTTTTCTATTTCAACAAAATAAGTCCTTGAGCTTTTGTTCTATATTAATTGATAAGTAGTATTTCGAGCCAAAACGAACCGAACACAAACGAACAAATCTTTGTTCGTGTTTGACTCGTTAACTTAGCAAACGACCAGAGCACAAGCTTTTTAAAGAGTGAAACAGAAGTTGTTCGCGAACAACGAGCCATTTTGGTATTCCTAAGCTTAGTGGGGCACCAATCAACAGATTTCCAGACGGTTGGGTTGAACCTCAACTTTGAAACGTGCCCTAAGAGCTTAATGGGGATGAAAATTTTTCAATGTGGTCCAGGTCTTGCATTGAAGAAATTGTCTCTTATACGTGGTCGCTAGTGAGAATGACATAACCTGCCACATAGTTCATCCCGAAATTGAATTTTCCTCACATACTTGTTACTCAACCACTGCAAGTTGGGCACTAGAAGTGGAGTGAGAAGATTTCAAATGTAAGTACTTGAGAGTTACATTGCGGGAACCCACTTCTATATGTGGCTTTAGCTCAGAATGTGCCAAAAGAGGATGTCCATCTATTATACCAAAATGTGTTGTGGAATGATAAAACTGGAATGATCGACTACCGGTGGTCTTAATGCCGTATTATGAGAAATCAGGAGCTTCGACGAATGAAGTCAAAGCTCTCCCAACCCTGAAAGAATGACATCGAGTTTTTCTCCAAAACCTGAACCAGTTTGGCCTGAACAGGTTCAGTTGAGAGAGAGAGAGAGAGAGAGAGAGAGAGCGGGGGGGGGGGGGGGGGGACCCCCCCCCCCCCCCTCCTCCCTTACGGGTTTCATTAGGCGGGAATTTTCCCTCTCTCTGTTTTCATTTGTCGCCCATCCCTCTTCTATTTATATGTGTTTTTAGGTCTTAGGGCTTCAACTTATGTTATTTTTTTATTTCAGTTTGTGAGGACAACCACCAACGTCCTATTTACCCCTCTGCGGGCTGTATCCGTCGGTTAGGGTGATGCTTCGCTCGTATTTCTCTCCTTTGTGGTGATTATTTTTCTCAACCTCCACTTCTTTCTCCCCTTCAAACCGTCGAACCTCCTTTCTGCTAGTTCCTACGCAACAACATCCTCCCTGATTTCCTCCTCCCTATGGATCACTCCACACAAATAACACTCTCACAAGTTTCCTCCACCCTCAACCAACTCCTGCTACCAACACTTCTTCACGCTGCAACCCAACACAACATTCCCCCTGCCCCTATCACAACCCAGTATTCCCTCTGTTCTTCCAGCCTACTCATCCCGACTTTCTTAGCTTCACACCTAAGGATTCCCGCTCCACCAACCAACCAACAACTCAACCCTTCCAGCTCCTACTAAGCCATTTATGCTAAACAAATTTTTGGATCAAGTAAGGCCTTGATCAATGTTTTTCTTATCTCCTTTGACAGGATCAGAGCGTCTTAGATGATTAGTTTGACACTCTAGTGCGTTATATTCCACTTTGTTATTAATTCATCTGATTTGCTCCCAGGCAGTTGCTTATTCTATTTGTGGGGTTGACTCTTCATGAATTGCTATTTGCTTTCCATTATCTTTTGGAACTGTCCTTGGGGGTAATACTTTACCGCTTTCTTCCCTTCTTTTCATTAGGCAGGAATTTTTTTCCCTTTCTGTTTTCATTTCTTGCCCTATCTCTCTTCTATTCATATGTGTTTTTAAGTCTTACAGTTTCAGCTTATGTTACTTTTTTATTTCAGTTTGTGAGAATAGCAACGAACGTCCTATTTACCTCTCTTAGGGTTGTATCCGACGGTTAGACGATTACAGTGATGCTCCTACCGTATCCCTCTCCTTTGTGGTGATTATTTTCTTGATCTGCACTTCCTTCTCCCCTTCTGATCGCCAATCCTCCTTTCTACCAGCTCCTACACAACAACACCCTCCCTGATTTCCTCCTCCCTACAGATCACTCCACGCAAATAACACTCTCACAAGTTTCTTCCTCCCTCAGCCAACTCCAGCTAACAACACTTCTTCACAATACAAACCAACACAACATTCCCTCTGCCCCTATCTCAGCCTGGTATTCCCTCTGCTCTTCTTGCCTACTCATCCCGACTTTCCACCACTTGCAACCAACCGAGAACTCAACACTTCCAGCTCCTGCTATAAGCCTCCCAAGCCTGTCGAAACCTTGCAACAACCTTTTACCAACTCCTACAGTCACTATAACGACCATTTTCAGGCATATGATCTGCTGCCTAGCTACCGTCCACCCCTTCCACTAGCTGCCACCTACCTCCCTGGTCTCAAAAACATGCTGTCCACTCTCTATTTTCCCCTGTCGCCGCCCCTAAGTCTGTGTGTGTTGTTGGTGTCATCACTCTCACATCACTCCGCCGGCTACCATACCATCTTTCCAGTCTCCTGCCGCACCCGTCTCCTCCAACTAATCCCTTAACCCGCTGCTTAGCCGCCGTCCACCACCCGCCCCTAAGGTATCTTCAGTGCTTGTTTTGTTATTATTCTCCTATGTGTTTGTAATCCTTTTGAATTTCATCAATAAAATTTCGTATTTGGATTATGGTTTAGATATTCCTTTCAGTATCAATTGGTATCAGAGCAAACCCAACCGTAGTCCTATTCAAGGGATTCCTAACTTTCGCTCTCACCCAAACAACCCCTATCAAAAATTTTTTCTTCCAATTCCCAAATCTCTAGCAAGAATTTGATCAAACCCTAATTAATCTCTTGTTGATTTTTTAAATCAGCCACACCAAATTAAATTTTCTACACCGTTAAAGAGAGTCTTACACCCTTAATGGGTCTCCTACAGCCTCTTTCACCTCCAAACCCTAAAACCTAGTCATGCCACCAGCAAGATACACACCCTAGCCTTTCTAAGAGGAGATATGACAGGAGATACGTCGATTTCAGTGTGGATTACAGACATGGAAGTTGAAATTCAATGTGCGGCTACCCTCGTTTGTGATTCAAAAGGTCGAAGAGTGAACGAGAAGATATGAAGGTGAAGCGGGAAACACAACATCAATTCCTCTCAACTTACTGCCACCAAAAGTTGGAAACTCTAGCTTCTGAAGTGGAGATACTGCATCACCAAGCCAAGCAACCCCCTGACTACTATCCAACGAAAACAATCCGCATGTCTGTCACAATAAGAAAATGTTGCAAGTGCCAGAGATTTTGACATGGTGAAGAAGGATACACAATCAAAGGAGTGATTTATATCACCGAACAGGGCATCTTTGAAAAGTTGGGTAGAGAAATCATAGGGACTGAAGACGTTGAAGACATAAATGAGGAGAACCCGCTTCCAGTTTAGGAGGATTAGTACCAGCTGAGCTCGTGGAAGAGACTCCAACCGACCTCATTGTAAGTGGCCAATGCAGTTACGAGTCTGGGGAGTCGACATCCGACACAAGCCCCCTACAGACAAGAGCAAGGCATTTACTTCAAAGCTATATACCCTCTATTGAGTTTCCCCTATGTTGAGAGGTTCAACATTTCCAAGGAGTCATTTTGTCCAATGCTTGGACTATTACAATAAGTAGTTTATATGTTTGAGTCAGCTCAACGGGGCACCCATCAGTAGATTCCAGACGGGTGGGTTGAATCTCAACTATGAAATGTGCCCTAGGAGCCTAAGGGGGATGAAAATTCTTCGATAGGATCCAAATCCTGTCATTGAAGAAGTTGTCTCTCCTAAGTGGTCGCTAGTGAGAGTGACACATTTTGTCACAAATTTCATCCCTGAATTGTGTTCTTCCACATACTTGTTACTCAGCCACTGCATGCTGGGCACAAGAAGTGGAAGTAGAAAATTTCAAATGTAAGGGCTTGAGAGTTGCATTACGGGAACCCACTTCTATATGCAGCTCCCACTTAGAATTTGCCAAAGGAGGATGGCTACCTATTCTACTAGAATGTGTCATGAAATGATACACCGGCGTGATCGACCTACTAGGGGACTTAACGTTATATCATGAGCATTTAGGAGCTTCGAGGAATGAGGTCGAAACTCCCCCATCCTTGGGAGAATGACACGTGGGGTTTTCCTCCAAAAGCTGAACCGGTTTGGCCCGAACTGGTTCAGTTGAGAGAGGGGGGCTCAACTGAACCGGCCTCCTCCCCTTTCTTTTCATTTGTGGGAATTTTTCCCCCTTCTTGTTTTTATTTACTGCCCATCACTCTTCTATTTATATTATTTTTGGGGTCTTAGGGTTTCAACTTATGTTATTTTCTGATTTCAGTTTGTGAGGACAGTTGTTGACATCCCATTTTCCCCTCAAGGGCTGTATTGAACGGTTAGGGTGGTTCTTCCGATATATCCCTCTCCTCATCCTTTTCCAACACTCCTCCGACTATCAGTTTCCATTTGCTAGTCGCTGGAAGGTTGCAACTTGCTTCCAATCTAATTCCTCCTAGCCATCATTCCTATAACATGACAACAATTTTCTTGTAACCCTTCCACTTCCCTATGTCTGGGCCACCAGGCCAAACTCTTCCCTAATACGTGTCGCCTGTCCACTCCCTTTTGCTCCCTGATAGCCGGCCCACCCGTTTCCTGCAATCATCCCACTCACCCGCTGCTTTACTACTACCCAGTCGGCCTTCCCTCCACCGCAAAACCCCCTACAACCACTAAGACAACCCCCACAATTCCACCTGACTTTCAGGTGTTGCTGGAACCACTTCCAACTCCTACCTATTGTCCCACCGCTAGACAACCTTTGGCTCCGTTCTAGGGTGTCTTTTCAGTTTATGTTACTATTTTTCTCAGTGTCTAGTTCTTATTTGTAAACCTTTTAATATTCAACAATAATATTTTCATTTCGATTGTGGTTCGGAATTTCTCGGAATCACTAGTTTTTTTTATTTTTATTATTTTTAACTTTTATTTTCAAAATATGTTTATTTTGTGCAAAATATTTGTTTGTTTTTTTTTCAAAAATAAATTAATTACTTTTTAAAAATACTCAAAAAAATAACTAAAAGCTGCTTTGAATGTTTTTAAAAATAACTAACTAATCATCTAATAGTAAATTTGTTTAATTTAAATAAAAATATAAACAGAATAAACAAAAATATAAAATATAAAATAAAAATGAGAAGTGAGCCCAAACGGTGTACAAGTGATGAATTTTTTTTCACATGTCCATAGGCGAACGGAAGATGCCCAGCGCTAGTGTGAATCCAAAATCACTTCCAGAGTCAAAGTCAACGCCAGTTACCCTTTCTAGGAAACCTATGAACCGCGGTATTTTGGAGAATCCTAAGAAAGCAACAGCTAATGAATCCAATAATGTTCTAACATCCAAGAGCTCAAATAAGAAAGATCACAAAGGTGATACAGGCGGTTTTTCCATTTTTGACAGAAATAAGCATGGAAGCCAAATTGCTGATGGTTCAGGTGTGACATCCACGAAGGATCAAACGAGCACCAAGACTCCTGTGGATTGGTTGAAGCAGCCAATTCCTAGCAAAGGAAGGAAAGAGCTTATCAATTTTGTACATAAGGCCATGCACAGTCCCCAAAATTTGAAGCCTGTTTCAAATGGTCCTTCTTCCCAGAGGAAAAGAGTAGCTGCTCCAATGACTAAAACTGATACAAGGCTTGTAATTCTTACTCCCATGCCGTTGCATTCTGGTGGTAATGCCGTTCCGGGTGCTGGCATGTTAAAAAGCAAAGGTAAATTGTGCTTTTATGATTCTTTTGTTGTAATTTCCACACACACACACACACACACACACACACACACATATATATATATATATATATATAAGTACATGTATATGTATGTATGTATATATGTATATAGAATGCCAAAATAGTTTATTGACTGTTTACATGGAGTTATTTTAACTCCGTAGTCTAAAATTGCCACATTAGTCACATTTTTTAAAAATTAGGGCAGACTTAGTCCCCATGAAAATTATTTCAAACCAGTTTAAAAGAGTGGGGATTAAGTTAGCATTTTATAGACACTGGGAGATAATCCCCTGCAAAAAGTGAGGACCGTTTTGACCTTTTTTTCACATATATCTATCTATAGATGTATGTATGTATGTATCTATAGATGTATGATGTATGTATGTAGCATTTTATAGATGTATGTAAAATTATTTCAACCCTGCAAAAAGTTAGCATTTTATAGATGTATGTATGTATGTATGTATGTATGTATGTATCTATATATCTATATATATACATGTATATGTATGTATGTATGTATGTATGT